>NC_091122.1:159174454-159481954 GCF_040183065.1 Periplaneta americana | reverse complement strand
ACTTGGCGGTCAAGCAGAATTTGAGTTGACAACCCGTCAACTTTTGTGTCCACTTTCCCGTCACGTGACCAACTTGACTCCACCACTTCCCGCGTGTGAATGCGAACTTATAGCAACTTGGCAAGTAGAAAGTTTGTAGTTTTAGGCCTATTGTCGAAGTAAATTAATTATTATTAATAATGAGCGCCCCTAAGTGGAATTCCAACGATATCATAAAGTTTTTGGAAGTGTATGAGAAGTATGAACTTGTATGTAATATACGTGACAAAGAAGACCTCAATAAAAACAAGCGGGAATTATTATTCCAGAAACTAGTCAGTGAACTCATGGAACAAGGTTTCGAAAACATAGACGTAGAAGTGGTTCGAAAAGAGTTAAAAACCCTTAAAACAGGACTCATTCTCAGATGTTTCCTGTATTCTGCAGGATCTTCTTCAGCTAATTCTTTCAACAAGGTGCACCGTGCATAATTCTTCTACGAATCCATTTCTTAACCCATGTTCTCTTTTCCTTTTTTTCAATAATATTTTGTAATTCATACAATAACAAGGCACCAATTAGCTGCACACATGCTTGAATATGTGCTGGTGGCATCTTCAGTTTCACCAAACTAAAAATGCCAGTTCACTATTGATTTTTATTAACTATAACAGAATATAAGAATTCAAACACCACTGCGAATACAACATTCAGCGCGCGCTTTTTTTCAAGTATGTTTCAAGTTTAATGTCTCCGTGTGATCACAAATATAGCATCAAGTTTAGAGGCTTCAAGCACTTGACTCCTGTAAACTATCCCCGTGTGACTCGGGTTATTTCAAGTTGACTTGAAAACAAGTAACGGCTTGAATTCAAGTTTCAATTGAAGTTGAATCCCTTTCTACTTTTTACTTGACTTGAAAGGACACTTGAAACAACTTGAAGAGTATGAACGTCACTTGATAACTTGAATTCAAGGAGAAAAGCGCGGAAATTAAAATTAACAGCTGTTTTAAGAGCGTTAAATTAACAGCTGATTTTTTTCTGTTCTACTGGGAACGTAAAAATAATAGGGAACAATAGTAATGACCAAATATTTGTGTTTCTGAAGTTGTATAAAACTCACGAAGGCCTATGGATTATAGAAACTGCAAAGTTTCGTGACAGAAATGGAAAGAAAGCTGATAAGGAATGAAGGAAAAGTTCATTGAAAAACTGAACGATTTTAACGTGGACACATGTCATATGAAAGACAATTGAAAACCATTAAACTGTAGATAGAGAAGAAGTGAGGAAGATAGGAGGGATTAAGAAGAGTGTTACTTGAAAGGATGGCATTTTATCGGCCGAAACTGGCATAGTTCAATGTGACTGATAGATTTTTTTTTTTAAGGAACTGTAATAGCTTCAAGATAATCATTTTCAATTATGGTAAATCAGACCTGCTTATATTTTATTATATTTACATTAAGAATTACTAAATCTGCTTGAAGATTTCACTTATTTTATTTGTAATGGTCAATGGTCGTGTATTTGTCTTACTAATCTAATTCCTAAACCATAGTGAACAACGCGTCTTCCATTTCTTCAATATATTTATCATTTCCGTGGCACGGAGGCTTGCTACTGCAGAAATTCCATCGACGTCATTTTATCCTACTTGAAAACAAAATAACTTGAATAAGTCTGAACTGCGACTTGAATTCAGGTTACCGGTACTTGAAATTACATGACTTGAATTCAAGTTACTTGCAAAGTGTGAACGAAGCCTAACGCTGGAAGCAGGAAGGTCGCGGGTTCGATTTCAAATGGGGGTCATGGATTTTCTTCATTAATCTAATCCTTCCTGCAGCATTATGACCCTGGGGTTTACTCAGAATCTATCAGAAATGAGTACCAGACCTATTGCCTTTGGGATAAAGGCGGTGGGCACGTAGGACAGACGCCTCTATTGCCTTTAGCGCCGACTGTGCATGTGACAGCCTCTCTCCTATTGTCCTGCGGGCCTCCATGGCGTGTAATGTAAATGATTTTACCTATGAAGTCAAGTAAGATAACTATAATTAAATATAATTATTTATTTATCGTTACAAGAAAGAGAGGCTTTGAAACGTAAGGTTAAATTCATATAGAAATAATACAATTTTAATTGGATATTTTTCAATTATTTTTTATATAAACTTACAAGCAAACATTCTGATGGGGGCAGATAAAAAAGTTATTTTTTTTTCTTTCACCATGTTAATAATGTCAAAAGAATTGCTCATACAAATTTTGGCCACTCGAGCGCAATTACGAGGGCCGTAAAAAAATAAGTTCGCCAGGGGCCGTTAACAGAAAAAAACACAATTTAATTGAAAAAAATGTATTGGAACAGACATAGCAATTGTTGAGCTATTTTTTGACATGTTAGCCACAGGAATTGAGACATAATTTTGTCTTATCATGGGATCGACAGACAGGTGCAGAGGGCTGCCAAACGCTGGTTCCGTTCCCAGGCGGTTGACTTCTACGACACAAGAATACAAAAATTGATCCCTTGTATGAGAAAAGTCTCAATTCAAGTGGAGGATATGTTGACAAATAGCGCAACAATTGCTGTATCTGTTTCAATAAATCTTTCCATGCAATTGTGCCTTTTTTTTTTTCTATAAACGGCTTCAGGGAAAATCACTTTCTGGATGGCCTTATAATTGTGGTCAAGTGGCCAAAATTTGTATAAGTACTTCTTTTGACATTATTAACATGGTGGAAGAAACAAATGTAACTTTTTTATCTGTCCCCATCAGAATGTTTGCTTGTTAGCTCAAAATAGGCCTATAGTTATTACACCATGATTGCTTGTGAAACGTTTCGGCTCTTCCAGTCGTATTATGTCGGATCTTTTTGTTCTGTATTTATTATGATACAATTTGAATTTATTGCAATTTTTATGCATAACGTTGAATAAAAACATAATAATTTGTCTAATTTTAAGAATATTGAAATCCGTAAACAAAAGTTCCGATGAGTAATTAAGAGGTTTATTAAGCCGTATTTTAATTAGTCTTTATTTTTCATTCTTTAATAAATAAATCACTGGGTGTTAGTGTAACGCCAGGAGTAAAATATTGCATCAAACTGAGATAGATTGTAATTATCAGAGAAATATACTGTAGTGCATAGTTCCCTTTATGGTTTATGTTAATGAAAGTTATGTCAGATTGAAAAGTTTATATAAATACATTAATATTGTGCCTTATTCAAAGGTATTATTATTATTATTACTATTATTAAAGTAGTAATAGTAGTAGCAGTTGGCTTAGTTTTACGTGGGCTGGATCTGGGATGGATCCTTACACTTAGACACGGTTTCGCCCATTGTATGCCCTTATATGTAATTACTAGGGAACGGAATTTGGAGTAGTAAAAGCTAGTATTGGCATCTACACAGTCATTTGTTTACAACCCTTTATACCAAGTCCTCCCCTCATGACATATTCGCAGATCTCTGCACGTCAACAACAGGTGAACGGGACAGTTGTCGCATAAGAACTTCAACATGCAGGTTTGCAGTTCAGCGTAGTGAAGTGCGGGTACAATGCCGAAAGTGAAACCGACTAACAATACAAAATTGAAAGACTATATTTGTAAAAGCTAAGATCGAGTATCAAAATTCAGGAAACAATTCCCTAAATTATCGCTTCCCCCATGTCCAGTTCTTAAGAGATGGGGGTCATGGTTAGAAGCTTGCAATAATTATTATTACGCACATTACCTCCAATCTGTGAAGAAAGTGGTCCAGTCTTTCGACTGCTATTCAAATATGCCAGGAACTGCTAAATGATAGAATAATCAAAAAAGAAATCATGGATATTAAGTCAATTTTTTTATATTTACCGGATGCCATTATTCGATTAGTCCAGTCAGGAGTAGAATTAGTTGAGTAAATAAATATTATGAGTACTATTGTAAATAAACTGAGTGCAGTAGAAGGTGAAGTAGGAAAACGTGTTGGTGAAAAAATGAACAGAGTTTTGATTAAAAAAGATAGGTACAGTTTTCTCAGTCAGATTGCAGATGCACTAACAAACACGTGTCCCAATGACGTCATTCAACATGTGAATTTAATTGACGTATTTTGTTTAAAGTACTCTCCAATTGTCTCTGCAGATGTAGAGCGGAGTTTTTCCATGTTAAAAAATTTCCTTCCTTGCAAAAGAGCAAAGTCGTGTTTAGAAAATTTGAAAATGATATTTACAATTTATTATAACAAGGCACAGCAGGAATAATTGTTTCATCACCAAAACATAGCATTAATTGAAAATACCATTTCGTTTGGCTCTACATTTTGTTCAATATTTCATGATACTCTATTAGGCTATGTTGTAAATATTGTGTGTGTATATATATATATATATATATATATATATATATATATATATATATATATATTCTAAATACTGTAGTGTACGTTGTGTACATATTATCATATTTCATGATATTGTAAATAAAGGTTTTAATTTAGCACGCTCCTGATAGAAAAACACACATACTGTATTCAGAGTCGAGTTCCATACAGACGACAACTGTCTATCAGCCATCAGTATTTCCCCTGAACCGCGAGGAAGCAGAGACTGATATTTAAATATGTATATTTGTAATGTTGTTTATTGGTATCTTGTGCGTTGCCAAGAAAAACACATGTAGTTCAAAGTGAAATGCAGATTATGTATGTAGGCCACTATATGTCATTAAACTATTCTATATGTTTATTCTGAAATACGTTTACAGCACGTTGCGTGTAAGTTTGTATGAAGTGAACTGTACTCGTCTATCCTCTGTGACGCAGCTCGCTTGACAGTCACTGATCTACGAATATCTATACTACGTTTCACCATTCTTTATAATACTCCAAATCCCTTTCCTTAGTAATTACAGTCCAAGTCCGACAGTGGCCGGGGTGGCATTCGTGAATCCGACGCTGACAGGTGGGCCACGCTGCCTCAGCCCTGCTAGAGCCAGGTCTCGTCCTCATACGAGTAGCCTGATCATACATCCTATACAGGATATGAGATGATTGTCCGACAGTGACCTGATATCCGATGCTGACAGGTGGACCATCCTACCTCAACTCTGACATACCCAATTCCCATACTCAGACGAGTACCTGGCAAGGCCTAGGGCCCGAAGTCCCAAGCTCTTGCTATATCAGCATAGGAAATCCATACTACTTCCAAGCCTTCATCCCACCCTACTTTTACTATAGACTTATTACGCGATTTTACAATTAAAATGTTTCATTTTAAATGATTCTTGTAATCGTCTTTTTTGTAGGTTATTTTACGATGCTTTATCAACAGCTTAGGTTATTTAGCGTCTGAATTAGATGAAGGTGATAATGCCGGTGAAATGAGTCCGGAGTCCAGCACCGAAAGTTACCCAGCATTTGCTCATATTGGGTTGAGGGAAAACCCCGGAAAAACCTCAACCAGGTAACTTGCCCCGACCGGGAATCGAACCGGGGCCACCTGGTTTCCCGGCCAGACGCGCTAGCTGTTACTCCATAGGTGTGGACATAATCGTCTTTTAGTGCAGATTACTTCGGAATTTTCTTTCTTATGAAAGAAGCATGCTACACTGGCTTAAGTCACTGTCATCTGTCGGAATACAAGATAGGTACAGTAGGTGTGAGATCAAAGCGCGAAAAATGTCCGAGAAAAATTATGATTTCTCTGAAGAAATAATGTTTTCAGAATACTAACTGTACAGTTTGATTTGTTAGTTTATTCTAAGTAATACAATAATCGGGAACATAATTTCCATATACTGTACCTATTTGGACTAGTTCATGATTGTGTTTTTGATGTCAAATAAAGACCCATGGATATTTTACAAATACTCTATTCATTAAGTCAGGAGATCACTTACTCGAGATAAGGCAGAGAGATGGTATTGTGATAACGTTTTGGGTATCGGAGACAACTAGAGATAACGGTATCTTCTTTTGTAGCGTCACAGTCGTTTTATAGTCTACTACTGATGAGAAATTAAAAATAAATTATCTAAAAATATGAAATAGTTACCAGTTTCTGATCCTACGTAGAAGGAACCCAGAGCTAATACACAGAAGAACCCGAAGTCAGAATCGTGTTTCTCACATTGTCTTGTGTATCTTGCACGTCTCTCTTCGATACTGGCACTGAAATCAAAGTTTACTAGTCGCGGTAGTAAGCAGAACTGTGAGCAGGATGTTTATTTTTCAGCCAATGGACAATCAGAACATCTGTCCAAAGGAAACACTTAACGTTAAGCAATAGTGTATGATAAAAAATGTGACAGTACAACATGTCATATGGAACCCTTGCAAAAGGAACGAATTTAACTACGTGAGATTCTGAACAATAAACACCAATATCTTGATAATCATATATACACGTTTCTTTAGAATCTTGAACTTAGTTTAGTTGGTGGCCAAGTGCATGTGCTTGAATATTCAGTGGAACAAAAGACTGGGGTAAAAACAACTGACAGAAAGGACAACTGTTCTTGGCCAGATGTTGTATAATGTACACAGTCAAGAACATCCAAAGATTATCATAAGGAGTATCCACCGCTGTGGAGTAATGGTTATCACGTCTGGGCATGAAGCGAGCGGAACCGGGTTCAAATCATTGTTAGGACAAATTTACCTGGTTGAGTTTTTTCCGGGGTTTTCCCTCAACCAATTGAAACAGAATTGCTGGATAACGTTCGGCGTTGGACCTCGGACACATTTTGTCAACAGTAATCTCACTAGAGGTTTTGATTTATCTAGAGAAAAATCAAAACTCGAGTGGGATTTATTTGACTATTACACGATTAGAAGAAAGTAGGCTATATAAAGATTAGAAGTAACAAAGTGTACAATAAAATATTAATTGGCTTACGAAAATACAACTGTCTTCAAATGTATTATTGTACCATCTCAACATTACGCTAGATGGCAGTAGTGTTTTTTGATGATGTTTTCTTGTTACCGGTATCAGTTGTGCCAACTATGGAATCGTCATTGAACTCTGTGGACTGTTACTAGTCAAGAAGGCTTTGTTGATTCAGTTTCATTCTTATTAAAACATTTGCATTCCATTTCAATCATCCGGATCCCAGTAATCAACGTCACTTGACAGATGATTTTCAATAAATCTTAGTATTAAACAATCTCTGTTACGTGACTATCCATAATATATAGCAGAAACTATAACAAACATAACCTAAATAATATAAACAAGTGTTAGAAAAGTTTTAATTAGGAATGATGAAATAAACAAGAAACGTTTTAATTAACGATGATGAAATAAAAAATAAACATGGATAATTTTAAAAGAAACAATTATTGAAAGTACAATTTTCAAATTTGAATGTTTTGGTGGTTCAGTTGATGTTATATTGGACGTGAGCGTAAAAGAAGTGAACTCGTTGGTGTACATGGTGTATCCCTGAACTCATTCAGGATTTCCGAATGGTGCTCTTCATATATGACCAGTGATCTTTATTAATTCTTGTTCTTGAATGCCAAACTGCGAGTCATATTTGAAAGTGATGTGCATCGACTGGAGTGGTTTGTAATTTTCTGTTTTTTGACGGCCAGACCAGTGCAGTTTGAAATGTTGGCAAACAAAGAAACAAATGCTAGGGTAGTGATAAAAATAAACAAATGGTAGGGACGCGATAAAATTAAACAAATGCTAGGGACGCGATAAAATTGTGCGATAAGCGGCCATGATTGGTTGAAAGACGTCCTTTCGTACCGTTTTATTGGTCGAAAGTAGTGTGACGTAGTAAAAGTGTAATAGTCATCATTAATGCACTTTTCATCATCATGCAATAGCACGGGTTAAGTTCACGGTGCGGCGTGTTGTACTTGTAGAAGAGCTCGGCCGTTCGGCTACCTATTATAGTCATTCACAGACTAGGAGTGTAAATACAATAAGCTTCAGGTTGCAGTGCAAGCCTTCGAGTCCCTCCTTCGTACAAGTGAAAAAAAAGGGTAGGGGGTTCTTAGTTGTTAAAATAATGTTATGTTTTATTTAACGACGCTCGCAACTGCAGAGGTTATATCAGCGTCACCGGATGTGCCGGAATTTTGTCCCACAGGAGTTCTTTTACATGCCAGTAAATCTACTGACATGAGCCTGTCGCATTTAAGCACATTTAAATGCCATCGACCTGGCCCGGGATCGAACCCACAACCTTGGGCACAGAAGGCCAGCGCTATACCAACTCGCCAACCAGGTCGACGGGTTCTTGGTCCATCATCATCATCATCATCATCATCATCATCATCATCATCATCATCATCATCATCATCATCATCATCATTCAATGTAATCAATATTTCATATATAAAATGGTTATAAAATCTAAAGAGAGACTTAACCACACTGTTGCTACACTACAGTAGGTTGCGATGAAATGTCGTATTAGACAATGTGTGGCTTACCATTGTATTGTAGAAAGCCCTTCAATTCATGATGTCATGTAGTTGGAATTTGTAAGGCGCAGCTATGATCAATCTTTTCCTTGTGAAAAGGGAAATTCTAGATGGAGATAATAACCCATTCGGAAGATCTGAATCGGGGACTTCCCGAATATAAAACTGGCACGTCTGTTCACCATTTCGTCATCATCTTGTTAGTAGGAACATTAATTTTTCTGTAAACAAGCTTTTTCATTCATGTAAATAAGGAAAACAATTATAATTATTTAAGTGGCTCGATTTATTGCAGCAAATTGCTCGTTAACGCCTGGACGCGACAGCCCATAGAGTGCCAAGAGCCAACCAGCCGTCTTCTGATCCACATGCCTCAGCAGAGCAGCAGAGGTCAACGATCATCCAACCAGTACGGGATACCGTATGGTTAAAGCAATGACCCCCTCCCTCCCAGCCGTTATAGCTGTTTCGCGGAACCGGATTTCGCTACTTATCGTAGTTCCACAAATTTATCACTATGCTGGTTGGGCACTGGTCTCATACATTGGCCGAAATTTCACGAGAAAAATTTTTGTCGCATGGGGATTTGAACTAGCCCGAGTTAATGACGGCTTAGACCAGGAGTTCTCAAATTTTCCGTGAGACGCTCCTGTACCCAAAATTAAAAAGAAATCGCCCGAATGAGATTTGATGATTTTTTTAAAACGAAAATAGCCATTTACATTACTTACTTACTTCCTTACTGGCTTTTAAGGAACCCGGAGGTTCATTGCCGCACTCACATAAGCCCGCCATTGGTCCCTATCCTGAGCAAGATTAATCCAGTCTCTATCATCATATCCCACCTCCCTCAAATCCATTTTAATATTATCCTCCCATATAAGTCTCGGCCTCCCCAAAGGTCTTTTTCCCCCCGACCTCCCAACTAACAATCTATATGCATTTCTGGATTCGCCCATACGTGCTACATGCCCTGCCCATCTCAAACGTCTGGATTTGTATGTATGTATTTATTTACACTGCAAGTGGGCAAGCACCCGGTGGCAGTGGTATATACAATATTAACATAACACAGTTAAAATGATAAGCAATACACAATAAAATTTACAATACATAATATAATTTACAACACATATACAATTTTATACACAATACAATTTAACACAATAATAATAAAACATAAAATAAAACACCTAATTTTACAACACAACCTACATAATTATGTATAGGTCCTACATAAGTTTCAATAGTCTTTCACTTTACTCTCATCTCATTCCCTGTAGTGGCACTATGACGCATTTCACTGACACTTTAGCACACATTTCACTGACACTCTGTAACACATTTCACTGACACTATAGAACACATTTCATTGACGCTATAAATTATCACTGATCGGAACTATTCACTGCACTGTAAAACCATAACTTCACTGACTCACCTCGCTTCACTGATACAACAGTTCAAATAAGTTAAATAATTGCATTCTTATGCATACTTATAAACAGAACTACATTTAAACTAAACATTTCTAGTCTAAGGCCCTCTTACACGCTATTTTTAAATAATTTACAATTTAATGTTCCTAAATATGTCAGATGACGAATACAATGCGTGCAGTTCTGTGTTGTGCAACTTTCTCCATTCTCCTGTAACTTCATCCCTCTTAGCCCCAAATATTTTCCTTAGCACGCTATTTACATTAGTAGCTTGAATTATTTTAAATGTAAAAATAATAAAAATTAGAATAATCTGAAAATTTGCATGTTTCGTTTCACTATACGTCACAAATTTTAGTTTCTCTTTATGCCATGACGCTCCAGAGAAAAACTTGCGACCATCAGGACATCGCGACGCACTATTGAGAACCTCTGTCTTAGACCATGACGCTACGGAGGGAGACTTGCAATAATAATGATATATTCTAAATATAAAATTAATAATATCATTTCCTAGAAATCTCTGAAATTGACCCGCGTCCCTACCTACTGATCATGAGAATTGCAACACGTGGGAACGTGCTTCGTCGGACTTTCCAACCTTGTAAAAGTACGTAAGCAACGTTTCAACCAATACCGTGTGGTGATATACGTCACGTTTTCCATGACAACGATACAGTGTTGTCATGTATTTAAAAAATAAACACATTTCAGCTTCCGTTCTGTTCTATCATTCAAATCACGTGGATTGCTGCTGATATTAGAATGCAGTGAATCGTTCTCAGTGGTGAATGAATGAAGAAGAAATGGAAATAGAAACTGAAAGGTACGCGATCGCGCGAACTTGCAAGGGAAATTGGGAGTGTGCGAAAGAATCTATGTGAGCTCCAAGACGGTTTGCAACTTATCTCAGTCCTTTTTTCGCCGTTCCGTTGAAGAGGGAAAATAAAAATCGAAATGGACGTAATCTAACAAGTACCATGTAAAGGGTTACATTTTTTGGAGCACAATTTGCAACATGGTTGAAGAGCAGCAACTAGACGTTGGATCCGAAATCCGCCGGCTCAAACCGACCAAAGATGATGGATTTTAAAGAACGATAAAATCTTTGTGTGACTTTCTCCTGGAACAGTGGTTCCCAAACTGGGGGTCGTATAAAGAACTGACGGGGTCGCGAGATGATTTACAAAATAAAACGAAAACCGTCTTATTATTTTTTATTTATATTTTTATTTGTTATTTGTTAATCGTAGTAGTCGTGGTAGTAGCAGTAGTATTAGTAGTAATAATAATAATATTATTAGTAGTAATTGTAGTAATCGTGAGATATAGCCTACATAAATTCAGTTGTTTAGTATGAAAATTTCCGTTGCGTGCATTGCACACAGAAGGAGGTATATTTTCAGTGTATGTAGATGTATTACTTTTGTGCGAGATCGTGCGTATTTGCTTGGTTTCCGCACAAAACCTATCCGCGAAAGTCTAAAATTCCACATTCAGTATTCCCAACCTAACACACACAACAATTTCCCTCTTCTTACCACTTAAATGATATATTGATTTTACTGCTTTAGGCTTTTAACATATTATTTTTAGATACATTCAGTATAGTAATAATTATAAATTGGAAACTTACCACTGTAATTTCACCTAAATTGCACTATTAATTATTGTTTTTAAATATTTGCAAAAATTAAGTAAACTCTACAACTCCACTAATGTTACTGCATTCGTGATGCAAGTAACATTAAGGAAGCCGTGAAAAAATCAACAAGATTCCAGACTCATCATAGACTGGGGGAAAAAAAAGACAGACGTATATCACGGCCTGCTGGAGTATAGTAAACACAGAAAACATTTTAAAGCAACAATGTTGAAGATAGATAGTTTTGTTTTGCAAATTTTCCGTCATTGAACAGAAACCAAGATGGAGATTTCATTGCAACTAATTAGAAATTCCTCTTTCAGGTATATAATAAACGATCTTCGCACAAAATAATGTACGATACACGAGCGGTATGTTTTCTTTCAATTCTCGGAAATTAAAAAAGCCCAACTACGTTTCGCTTTTTCAAACTTTTCCTCGAACATGAAAACTTCAACATACCGCTCTTGTAACGCATATTACTATTGTACAATTTTATACAAGACAGCTACAGTATTTGAGTATTGTAATAACTTTATGTACGCAAATCTGTATTTCAAATTGGTATAAAAATTAAATGGTATTAGTAGTTGACAAAGAAATGGCGCTGTGCTAGACAGATAGGTGAAGAAATGAAAATGCTGAAACTATCAGGAAGAGAAAAAGAAATTGGCTGGGCCACTGCTAAAAAGAAACTGCCTACTCAAGGATGCAATGGAAAGAATGGTGAACGGGTTATCTTACAGCATCACATTACTTTCTTTTGTACGTCATGTGATTAGAAGATTAAAATAGCCTAACCATACAACTTTGTATTACTTCAATATTTTGAACTTCCTTTTCATTGTAGGTTATTTTACGATGAATAATTTCAAGGAAAAATTGTTCCGGAGCGGGTATCGATCCCGGGACCCTTCGCTTAGCTGCTTTACAGGGAGCTACTACCTGAAGGCCAGATTTGTATAATACATTTGTTACTGGAGGTACGTTAACAGAAAGCCACAATTTAAGTCACATAAATATTTGTGTGCACTCATAGTTGAGTTCTGGCGTCTTGTCAGCTCATTTGAGTCGTGTGGATACAAAGGAAAAATTGTGACGGTGTCGTGTATAGTTTCTGGGGTAGCTCAGTCGGAAGAGCGTTCGCGCGCTAAGCGATGGGTCCCGGAATCGATACCCGGCTCCGGAACAATTTTTCCTTGAAATGATTCAAACCTGCTTTACAGGGAGCTACTACCTGAAAGCCAGATTAGTATATTTTACGATGCTTTATCAACATCTTAGGTTATTTAGCGTTTGAATGAGTTGAAGGTGGTAATGGCGGTGAAATGAGTCCGGGGTCCAGCACCGAAAGTCACCCAGCATATTGGGTTGAGGGAAAACCCCGGATAAAACCTCAACCAGGTAACTTGCCCCGACCGGGAATCGAACTTGGGCCACCTGGTTTCGTAGCCAGACCGCGCTAACCGTTACTCCACAGGTGTGGACTTTTTCATTGTAGAATGACTCTGATCTTGTAAGATGTTTGATATGAAAACTATGAAGTAAATGCTGATTCATTATCGACACAAATTTAATTGCGAAGTCCTCAGTTTCGTTATTGTGTAAGGTGATTCGTATCTGTAGAATGATAACAGGTTTATGGTATATTGAAACCTTCATTCTATTCGCATCGGTGTTCAAGAATAGCGAAGTCACGCCCACACATTATTCTTAAATATCGGCCTTGAGTATGTTTATGAGTTCTTATGCAAGAAGACATGTCCATGTCCAGTATACTAGAATTTCTTTTTTAGTCATCGCAGTGACTAGTCTTTTTCATTGTAAAACAGTGACGTAAGTATCTCGGCACACAATGGAAATTAATATATAAATACGAATTTCTGTCATTTGTTGAAGGTACTGTGCAATGTGTAGTACTATTTCATTGAACGATGTTTTCAACAGCAGAGATTATTCATAGTCGAAATTCTACATGGACGAGGAATGACTGCCAAATTTTGACTGGGCTTCTCTCTCACAGGCAAAGTCGTTTCTGAGAGCCGCCGCGATCCACCAAGGCGCCATCTACCCGAGGGAGCCACACTCCCCCTGTTGCTTCTCTGGGATATGTGCAGTTACCGCAGACAGATGCCATATGTAAAAATGATTAACGAAATGATGCCAATGAAAGCGAAATGAGTCCCAGGTCCAACGTCGAAAGTTACCCAGCAATTCTGCTCCACGTGGTGTAGGGAAAACCTCGGAAAAAAAAAAAAAACCCAAAACCCAACCAGGTTACTTGTCCCAACCGAGATGTGAACCCGGGCCCGCTTATCTATGGGAGAGTCAGTTATGCTTTGATATGTAGCTTACATGAAACAGACGCGTGCACAATATATGTGTAACTATAGATATTAATAGGTAATACATGACAACATACTGTATACAGTACATTCTCGTGTGCTGATAAACAGTATAGGCTACCAATTAATTTTATTAATTGTCTGTGGCTCAAACACAGTTCTTTATAATTGTCCTCTTAACAATAAATTGTTTCAATGAATTATTATTATTATTATTATTATTATTATTATTATTATTATTATTATTATTATTATTTCTATTACTATTTAAAGATTGACTGTTATTCATAGTTTACTGTTTTATTCCATTCATTAGAGTATTAGACACATATAAATCTTACAGCAAATGTTATTTATTTATCCTAATTCCTTTACCGTAATTGCTGTATAGACGTTACATGCAATCATGAGCATTTCTTCAAATCCCTTGTCACTTAATATTGCTTTACTATTTCCAATTTCTTCTTTAATATCATCACTTCTCTTCTTTATTCATCAGTAGGATGCTCTGAGAAGTATCTTACAGCTTCCGTCTCTCCCGATTCAATTAACATTGTTATCCATAAATAGATGGAATGGACCTTGGCTTTTTCACATGACAGCCTTTCGCAAAAACCACTGACGTTTGATCCCACGGCATTCTGCAGCTTTTATTTACGATGACAGCGGGGCAGTCCCCAAATAACTATATAATGCTTTATTATCCTCTCCTCCGCTCTGGTGTAATTGGTGCAGTTTGCGTGTGTGTCCCTTGTTTTGTGTCTGTTATGAAACAGTAACCTTGAGCCATAGTACCACATGACCAAGAAGTCTTGTTAACTGTGAATGTCTAGTGGTAATTCTAGAGTAAGAATGTAACGTGCCAAAAAGGTTCAGACCTTGAAGGTAGGTGACGATAATATCTGCCGTCTTCCCTGTTAATCTAATTTTATATTTAAATGTTAATAACCGTTTATTTATTTACGACGCTGTAACAACTGCGAGGTATCTAGTATCAGTCGAATTGGTGATGGCGAAATGAGACCGAGGATTTGATATGGACTCATGAGATTGGCTAATATTCGCTTTACAGTTGGAGAAAACGTCGGAAAAATCGAACAATATAATCAACCCATACTCTAGCCCAGCCTCAGATCGTTATACCTTAGCTACGCCGATAGCTTTTTAAAGTTAAGTAAAGTAACATTCAATCAAAATGTGACACTGTTGCGACACTTTACATGAGTCTTAAAATACAGTATATAGCTGCCGCATATACGGCATATGCGTCCTGGGGAAATGACACTGCACTGGCCAGTGGTCGCGTTACGCGTTCTTCCCTACTCTACTCCGCTTGAATTCTTTCTCCATTCCTTTATTTCTCTGTTCCTTTTCTTTCTTCATCTTTCCTTTCTTCCTCCATTTCTTTATTTCTCTACTTTTTCTGTACTTATTTGGTGTTTACTTTCTTTATTCATTTATTGATTGCTCTATTTCTTCATTTCTCTATTAATTTTTGCTTTTTTCCTACATCTCCTGATTTCTCTATTTCTTCTTTCATTTTTTTATTTATTACATTTATTTCTTCTTTTTTCATGTTTACCTTCCTTCTCCATTTCTTAATTTCTTCATTTATGGGGTACTTTTAAAGACAAAGTGTTCCGCACGAATCCGCACACATTAGAGCAGGGATTGGGAAACTCGTAAACTGAGCAGTCAGCATAAATATCTACATACAACAGCAACTGTAGCGGGAGAAGCTAAGCTCTCTGAGAGAGGCTATTTCCGTCCCTGCATTAGAGGAACTCCAGACTAATAGGTACTGAACATGAAATGAGAAGAATTTCAATTGATGAGCTTAGACGAGTGAATAACAACATATTCTCGCGATATCAGGCTTGTATACGAGCGAAAGACGATACTTTCAGCATCTACTGTAAAGGTACGGTCACACGTCGCTACTTTTGCAGCGCTGTAGTACAAAAAACTGCGCAACTCTCGTACTGCGACGTGTGAACAACGGTGTAACCCGAAAAGTAGCGGCTGCCGAACCTGCTGCCCGCTACTTTTTTCACGCTGCGCGGAATTTAAAAGTAGCGACGTGTGGACAGGGTTCTCAGGGTTGCAGCCGCAGTATTTTTGATATCGGTTTTGTTGAAACTTTTGCAGCGGTTGCGACCAGTGTTGTCACCCAATGTGCCAATGATACTGTTATTGTTTGGATATATTTCAATGTTTGATGTGATGAAAATAAATTATTTGTAACAGTTACTAAATGTACAACACAGTCAGAGTATATTTGCTGATGATATAATTCGTTTCTTTGGTTTTTCTTAACGTAGTTTCAAACAGGAGGATTGCCAACACTGATTACGAGAATATGCTGTTGGTTATCATTTAAGTATAACAGTAGAATCTCAATTATCCGTGGTAATGAAGGGGGTGAGCTGAACGGTTAATCGAAAAAATCGGATAATCCGTACCATAGAAGAATTGTTTCATAATGTAGTTTCGAAATTTTCTCCGTGGCCATGTGTTTTAACACATTAGGTAGTGGATCAGAAGTTTTAACTATAATAGCTCTGTTTGAAAGAGTGAGTGAAGAAACAATAATGCTGAAACTGATCAGGAAGAGAAAAAGGAATTGGCTAAGGTTATTGACTGAGAAGAAACTTCCTGCTAAAGGATTCACTCGAAGGAATGGTGAACGGGAGAAGATTTCGGGGCAGAAGAAGATATCAAATAAAAGACGGCATTAAGATATAGGGATCATATGCGAAGACTAAGAGGAAGGCAGAAAATAGGAAAAACTGGAGAATGCTGGGTTTGCAGTGACAGAACACTATGAATGAATGAATGAATGTCAATGACGGGTTTCTAATGGTCAAGAAAACTTCCTATGATAGATTTCTGTGGAAAGATAGGAAAACTATAGGTCTCATATTATAGATTTAATTAATTTATACACTTTATCCTTGTTTTTTTTTATTAAATATCGCACAGTTGTAACTCCAATCTCGTATTCCGCTGTGAGATGAACCACAGTTCCTCTTTTCCAAAACCACTCAATTCTATGCACTTATCTTCGATACTGACTTAGCACAATATATTGTATTCTTTTGGCACTTATGGAAGTCTTTTGCAGAGAAATTAAACAGGTCACTCGAACAGTAGATCATAATGTGTAAGGACAAAGGCTTGTATTACATCACTCTCTATAAAAAAATACATCTAATGCATTGTGCAGTACTCAATATTTTTTCTGCAACAAAAAAGGAGAGAATGACAGACGGATAATCCAACAATCGGTTAATAGGGTGACGGATAATCGAGGTTCTACTGTAGAAATTTTTTAATAGCTTTATAATAAAAATAATGTCAATTTCTGAATACTAGTTAAGACAGAAAAGCAAATAATAGATAAATAAGCCATCGCATGAGTTTAATAATCTGAAACTCTAATGCGAACATAACCACAAAATGTATATTGAAGAATCAACACGGAGATGGAAACCTGCAGCTAGACTGCGGCTGCAAAAGTAGCGCCTTGTGTGTGAACAGACTCGCAACCTCCAGTTGCAACTTTTGCAGCACTCGGGTTGCGCAGCACGAAAAGTAGCGTGCAGCGCGCTACTTTTGGCTTACGTGTGAACACGACACGCAACTTTTGCAGCTGCAGTACCGAAGTGGCGACGTGTGACGTTTTGGACGATAGTCCACGCGGCCAAGGCTACCACGAGGAATAACACTGATGACGATAAAGAACTGAATTGTTACGAAATGCATGAAACATAATATAAACAAAAGTGGGCCTATGTGTGGATTAATTTAGGCGAAACAGATATTTTTGTAAATGTGTGTCTTTAGTTCTGGTTTACAGAATATCACCAAATTGTTTTGATGTCATTGTTCAGGGAGCACTGAATTCTGTGAGCCTTCAGAGCTTACCTTATCTAATAATATCAGCTTAGTACAAACAACAGATAAAACTGAAGTGATTACGAGCGCAATAAGAACTTACTAGCAGCTTAGCTTGTCATTCTTAGGTTTTAAAAGGAAAAGGTGTTCCGCATACAGACTATGGGCGCCTAATGTGGTGGTGCAATGGTCGAGCTTACTGCTTTCAATGCCTTTGCTGTTGAGAGTGAATGGTCTGAGTGAATCACTCTCTATTATAGCGGTTTAGCAGTTCTGTTCCCGGTAAATATAGTACTGTAACTTCCGTACACATTTGGTTGAAAGAACTCCATGTTATCGTGAAGAGAGAGGTCTGTTGCTTCACCTGGGATCCAAAGTACGAGATTCCACTTCATAGCGTAGCTACATTAAGGAGGAAAGTACGGTACTATCACAGTTTACTATATACAGTTGCGAAGCTTGAGGTGTTTTTTTGCAAATCTCGTGATAAAGCGCTCCAAGCGGTTAGCAACTAGAAACAATAGACTGTCCATGGTCGACTTTGAACTGTGTCGTATTTCTATCGAGTGCTAGCTCGTTGCGTATTTCACATTGATGCTTGTGAAATGTTCGTTATTGGTTATAATGAAAATGTTAATGGCTAAAATATAATAATTGGAATAATAATATGGGACAAGGAGGAGACTTTGTAGTGCTATAAATTGTAGCAACAATAAGAGAAAGAGGCCAGAGTTATCCTTTTTCCGATTTCCGAAAGATTCAGAAAGGTTCCTGGGTTTCCACAAGAATGCCGTGCAGAAACAAAACTGTTAATTTGAAGTTCTTTGTGACTGTTAGAATACATTATATCCTTAAATTTCACAATGAAATGTTTCAGTCTAACCGAAAGGACATTAGATACCGGTTAAAGTTCTGTCACTTAGGCTGCTAAATTTCCAGAGAAATAAAGGTTAGGTCTACTTTTTTTTTTCAGAGGATATATTTTTAATTATAGCTATTAATTTTGTTATTATTTTTATGTGTTATTTTACTAAAGACGTAGAAAAATTAAGTTTGTTTTAATGAAATTTATTGATCACGTTTTATTTTCAATTCTGGTGGGATTATTATTGCTTAGGCCTACTTTTTTCTTCAAAGGATATGTTTTTAATTATAGCTGTTAATTTTGTTGTTATTTTTATTTGTTGCTTTACTAGAGACGTAGAAAAAGTCTGTTACAATAAAATTTATTGATCACGTTTTATTTCCAATTCTGGTGTGATTATTATTGCTTAACCTCAACTACGTAAGCCTACACTACAAGTACCGGTACACGTAAGTTACTCCATTAATTCATATTTCCATTATTATTGTTGTAAAGAGAAATGCAAATTAATATTTATTGGTTTCATAGTTAATTATCGCTATAATCTTGAATGAGTGAAGCTATTATAGTAAATTTCAGTTCGTTTTGCACAAACAAAAATTATATTAACTTATTTCTTGCAGGTATCTTCGAGTTTATGGTGGAATTTAATATACTTCATTAAAATAATAAATTAACTTTATGCATTTAATATTTCAACAATGGAAGGAAGGTGTTAATTTTTCTAAAAGAACACGACAACGAAAGTATAACATATTTTGTCGGCTGCTAGGAGAGAGATCTGAGATGATGAGGCGATAGTAGCGATCCTAGTGGTGGGCAACTACCCATGTTTGCATTTTTACTACATATTGAGCTTCGCGACTGTATATAGTAGACTGTGGTACTATCACACTCTACTGTACAGGGAGGAAGGTACTGTCCAAATTTCACGAGAGGATCCCTGCGAGGTACGGTCCTTGCGGGGTAAGAGGGGAGAGTAAACCAGTAACTCAGCGTTCTTGAAAGAGCAGGTGGATGGGAGTGATGTCATTGGCCGGCTGGGACAAACAAGGCTCAGTCAATGGTCGGCCGGTTTCGTGTCGGGGATAGGATATAAGAGTGGGGGAAAAACTTGCATTCCTTGCTCGGATCTTCTCGTGAAATGCGGACGTAACCACTGCGCCAAAATGAAACTGGTATTAGATCATGAGAGGTTTGAAAAATATCTAAATACGTTTTTTTCTAATATTCACAGTTTTAGAAGAATCGTTATGTTTCTATGGAACATTTGGCAACATCACAGCTACTGCAATAACTCTAGCCATCACGGCCACCCATCCCTTACCTTCACTTTCCCCTCTGCTGTACTCAGTCACACGCACGCGACACTGCGCTACGTTGAAAGATTTATTTTAACGATTTTCGCAATTATTCAATTTAAATTCATGGCTAAAAATTAAATTTGCAAAAAAAAAAAAAAAAAAAAAAAAAAAAAATACCGGTTCTTTTGTATGGTTGTGAAACTTGGACTCTCACTTTGAGAGAGGAACAGAGGTTAAGGATATGTGAGAATAAAGTGCTTAGGAAAATATTTGGGGCTAAGAGGGATGAAGTTACAGGATAATGGAGAAAGTTACACAACGTAGAACTGCACGCATTGTATTCTTCACCTGACATAATTAGGAACATTAAATCCAGACGTTTGAGATGAGCAGGGCATGTAGCACGTATGGGCGATTCCAGAAATGCATGTAGAATGTTAGTTGGGAGGCTGGAGGAAAAAAGAAGGTTGGGGAGGCCAAGACGTAGATGGGAGGATAATATTAAAATGGATTTGAGGGAGGTGGGATATGATAGTAGGGACTGAATTAATCATGCACAGGATAGGGATCGATGGCGGGCTTATGTGAGGGCAGCAATAAACAATAAACCTCCGGGTTGCTTAAGGGGCTAGGTACAGCTTACAACGGTAAAATTTTGGAAATATTCAACATTTTTTCCCTCCATTACTATATCTTGTACGATAATGAAAATTAGTATGTGTAAAACTCTGTCCTTCTGTTATAAAAAATATTTTTACTATTTACAAAAATAATTATATATATATATATATATATATATATATATATATATATATATATTCAAAATTCAGATTGGTGACAGTTCATTGTGCAGTGATGAAGCGTTTCCCTCATAACTAAAAAACTATCCAATATTCTGTGATGAAATTTTTTGTGTGTATTTATGCCTGTCATATTTACAATATGATGCAAAATCACTTCTCTACCATTGATAGATTGTCTAATAAAAAATAAATTAATTTAAAAAATGGTCAAAATAAAAAAAATATATTATATATTAAGGAATGTAGTTGAAAGAGCATGATGTTGTAAACAGGAGTATCAGCAATAAAATAAAAGCGAGAGAACATGAAAAAGCTAACAAGTTTATGAGTTATGAAGGAAACGCTTCATCGCTGCACAGTGAACTGCCACCATTTTGAATTTTGAAAAAAAATATATATATATTTTTTAATCGTAAAAATATTTTTTTTTCATATAGCAGAAGGACAGTGTTTTACACATACCAATTTTCATTATTGTATAGGATACAGTAATGGAAGAAACAAATGTTGAATATTTTAAAATATTTTACTACTGTAAGCTGTATCTAACCCCTTAGAAGCCATAAGTAAGAAGAAAATGGATAAGCCACGTTTAAAGAATGAAATCAGACAGACTGTAATTTTTTTAATTGTGAACAAATAGGTAGAAGAGTATTGGTCGACCGAGAGATATGTAGATTGCTACATACAGTGATAATCTAATGCTTAAGGGGTGATTATGATGATGGTGATGATGAATAAAGAGTCCATACTCGGGAAGTTTAAAAATAATACGCATATATGTTTATTATGAATTCTATTCATACTACAATAATAATATAAAACAAGCTTGCTCTTTAGACCTAATGAACACGGCGCCAGCTTAATGCTGTTTCACACGATGTCACTAACAAAGTAAGAATACAAGTTCTTGGCATCACCTCTGTGGTGATTCCGTTTCAGATAGAAGTCAATAACGGAAAACAAAGTACAGATTGATTTGTGCGGTTAAGGCATTCATGTCAATTGATGCCCATAGGAGCAAGCGCGCGCTTTAGAGCTCAGGAGAGCCTGAACTCTTTACAGCGGAAAGGGAAGAGATAGACGAAAGAGTTATTATATGCCGCTTTGTCGAGCTATATTCAGGGATGGCCAGCACTGATTCAATAGATAAAGGGAAGACAAATTGTTAAAACTGTATCCATGTTAATTTTTAGATTTGTCTGAGAAGTATAAGTGCATTATAAGAATGTAAGTTTTAATTTTAATGCTCATTTTTCACAAGTTTGATTTTTTTATTCAAAAGAAATATTTTCTTTTTTTATATAAAAGTGATATTTTCAGATAAAGGCCTATTTATTTAGTAGCCTTACAGAATGTTTTCGTAAATTTAATATACCGTAAATACGTATCACTGAAGATAGTGTATTGAACATTTTGATAATATTCACGTGGAAATTGTTTGTAAGGAAATGAATTAACAAAGCAACTACTGTTACATCATAAGCAAAAGATACGTGTCCATGTGTTGTAAAAATGTCAGCTCTATAGCTTCAGCACATTTCGAGAAAAGAATTTAATATACTGATGATAGGAAGTTCCTCACCAATATCACCTTAAAAGCATAATGCGATAAGAGTTTTGTTATGGAATATTAGTTACAATTAAAACATATACAGAACCTAGGTAACTTTGCTTTGTACTGTAATATTGTTTTGATTGGTTTATTGATTACTTTTACAAGGCTAAAAGCACCATCAATATCAATTCCAACTTATCATGTCATACTCAATCTCTTCATCCATTTAGTACAGTATAGTTGTACTACTATGGAATTTATGTGAATATTCCTTCTTAACTCTCTATTATGTTATTAGCATTTAAAACACAACTGCAATATTAAGAAATTGGTATTAGTACTTTTGTTTTACAGACAATATAGATAATATAAAACAGAAAGAAGCCATATAAAAACATAACGACATAAAATTTCAGGTTCCGTTTGAAGTTTGTGTGCCACTTTTTTCTTAATCCAACAGGCTGCTTATTCATACACACAACTCTTCCTCTTTCCATACTTAGCACTTGATGCCTGCGCACGACTTCAAGGTCAGAAAAATGCGCTTGCTATGACATCACTGGGTTAAGGTCTAAAAATTCTGTCAATTAAGTCTTGCTATGTGTTTTTTACTGGAATTTCTGTTCATACTTTCAATATATCCTCTGACTGAGGTTCTGGCTGATATGTACCTCTATTATCAGGCAGTACATCTCCACTTGACGATGTGTGTCACGACTGTCAAGGGAAGAGCAATTGTTTGTATGTATACAATTAGTGAAATATGTCACTAGTCAGCGATGTATGCAGTGGAGAGGGAAAGGAACTGGCCACCCTACCCGATTATCTCCTGGCTTAGTTGCCTCACGAGTGATACCTTATTGGTGTCACTTATAAATGAGGTTCCAGCCTGTCTTCGGACAGTTTACTGAACAACATACTCGATGTAGAACAAAAATAAATTTATTCACAACAATTTAAGCAGAGTTGGATTAACATACATATCGTTTACTTCATTAACATACTAAAAATCAAACATCGTATGCAAAAGCATTATGTTGCAGTTACAAAAAAATAGAGAAATTAAATACACACTGTGATGTAGACTATGTACACATTATATTCAAATACGTACACATGTGTGGAAAACATACTCATTCACGAATTGTATTTTCTTGAAGGCATATTATATGCATAGAAAATATAGCAAGATAAGTAGTATTTTAATGTGGCTGATAATAAATACTGTAATAATATTGTTCCATTGCAGTCTGTGACATGCATGTACAAAATTATGATTTAATAGAACAAATAAATTGTATTGTGTTTACATAATAAACTAATATAGAAATGTCTTAAATAATGGGTATATAATAGATATGTTCGTGTTTTATTGAAATGAAAAGAAAAACGCGTTATTGTTACGACATAAATGCGAAATTATTTAGAAATGTTTTACCATTTGAATTAAATGCAAGAAAACTCTTTTATAATTTCATAAACCATATAGTGCGTTCAGTTGAAGAATAGCTCTTCGTAACAGATGGATTACCCCGTTCCCCTTTCAGAACTCTCTAACTTCTCTGATGATGGAATCAAGATGTAGCTCCGAAACGTTGGATGTCTCCACGTACAGTATGACAGTTCAGGCCCTCGCACCATGTTAGTGACTGTGAAAGTCTCAAATAATTCTAAATCTATTCAGTTCTATGGTAAACACAATTTAACCATTTTTAAAGACATTTAATTGTTCTAGGTTTGGTAATTACAGTTTTCACACAGGAAAATTTATGATTATATCAGTACAATTATAAAATTTAGCAAAATCAACATAACAAATCTACTTAGTAAGGGAAACGGTTTCAGGGAAATTTATAGTTATACCAGTATATTTATAAAGTTTATCGAACTCAGTAAGGTAAAAAAAAAAATGCATAATAAGGGGAAATGTTCATCATTGTGTGCAATACATCTCTTTCAATTTACGACGCAAGATCTTCCCCGAAGTATTCTTTGGAATGGTAGAAACAAATTGTACACCTCCCGCAAGTTGTTTGTAGTCTGACACTTTGTCTGCTACAAATTTCTTAATTTCATCTTCCTTTACTTTCGAGTCTTTAGGTACAATGAACGCTTTGGGAACTTCACCCGATCTTTCATGCGGCACACCTATCACAGCTACATCTCCAACTGCAGGGTGTTGACGCAGGATCTCTTCCAACTCTGCAGGTGCAACCTAAAAGAGCGAAATTACAGTATAAACATCAGACAACTTAGTTACATAACAACCGCGGTGTATGCAATGACTAGGTCCAGTTATGCACAAGCGTTCCGTTTCAGTGCAGTGTCCGATCGTTCAGGACGTTGAATTTATAACACGAGGTGCAACCGGGCCTCGTTCAGGATAAATGTTAGTATGTCATGTGAAGTCATATGATACATATCAAAATGCTATTCTCTACTAAATATTTAACTATAATAGCGATAGCGATACTACTTGAAGATGAAGAAACAGAACAAAAAAGGTAAATAGGATATTCGCAGAAATCGCACAAAAAAGGGAGAATTTCTTATTTAGAAACAGTTAAACTAAAGATTGTACGTATTGTATTGTATTGTAATTTCAATAAGTCAATAACAATGATACATTATTTTCGACATCGTCAATGAACAATCGAACTAGAATGGTATAGTGATATTCGAATTCAGGTATTCTTGTGTATCATAAAAAGGATTTACAAGTAACCAGTCATACCAGTAGAGTCAAAAAGTAACCGAACATTTGTAGATAACTTTGTTGCAGATGACATGTAACCATTTACACAACACCACCTTCAAAGTACGGCCCCTGGGCAGTGACACACTTCTGTCAGCGTCCATACCACTTCTCGAAACATTCCTGTAGCCCAGCCGTGGCGAGAACGTGACTCGCGAAACATTGTGGCTCGCAGTGATAGCTGGGCATTTCGCTTGCTTCTAACCTCCGCCAACCCCCACCCTCTCACTCACTGGAGTCAAACTCAGTTCCATTTGTATTTGTCTCTGACCTGCGAGTGGCATATGTCTCTCTCGAAACCATGTACGAAAGTTCCAAGTAGGATGGGAGGACGCATTTCTTTGCTGTCAATATGATGAGAATATTAACTGTATGATTTGTTCACAAGTATTACGAGGAAAACGGTTGTATACGTAACATAAAACGGCATTATACTACATGTTACTGACGAAACGTTAAAAGGTTAAGTGTTACTGTTGTTATCATCATCATCATCATCATTATCATCATCATCATCTCTATCTCTGTACGTCGACCCTTTTTCAGCAGATGTACGAATAATGCGGTTAGCTCTTCAATTTGAACTCACTGATTTACTATATGATGTCAAATGAAAGCTAGATGTAAGGACTTGACAAATGTTGAACTTTCAAATCTTTGCCAAAAAATAAATATCCGAAACTTCGTTCTTTCGCTTGCTCTGTTGAAGCCATGTTCGCTACAACTTACGTTTGTGAAAAATTATTTTCAACAATTAAAATAGTAAAAACCAAATTTAGATCACGACTGACAAACACCTTCGTGATCAACTACGACTGGCAGTAAGTGACATAATTCCAGATTTTGAAACTTTGTCGCAGAGACATTCTGAAGACAGTTAATTTTAGGTTGTGATATTGTTAAGTTATTCTTCATTCCTTTCTTCGTTACACGTACTAAACATTAGTTTGTAGCCTTGTACTGTATAAAATTATATTTAAGTGCGTGACGTAAGGAAAATGAAAATCCGTTAATAAGTCAGACAGTTGCTTCACTTCCCCTTCGGGTGTCCTCCTCCCTCCATAGGTGCTACGCACTTTGCAGGTTACACCGTAGCTCGGCGCACAATTACATTTTCGCCACCGCTGCTGTAGCCCAATTACATTTTCGCCACCGCTGCTGTAGCCCATCTTTGGTCACTTCCCGCAAAGCGTGCGTCGCATTAATTTTCATCTCTTCGGCTGACGCAAACCGCCGTCCCTTGAGTAGGGATTTGACCTTTGGATACAGGTAGAAATCTGGCGGAGCAAGATCTGGAGAATATGGTGGCTGTGGAAGAACAGGTATTTTGTGTTATGTGAGAAATTCGCTCACCAAGAGCGACCTATGTGCTGGGGTATTGTCATGATGAAAAATCTAATTCTGTCCTTGCCACAAATTGGGTCTTTTTTGTCGAAGTGTATTACGAAGATGTCGAAGAATTGAAACATGCGTCTCCTTACTGATAGTTCGATCTCAGGAATAAATTCGAAATGTACGAGACCCTAGATATCGAAGAACACTTCAAGCATTACTTTCCCCTTTGATCGGTCGACACACTGACAGACTATTCGCCTGGAGAATAGGCCACATACCACACGGATAAGGCAGAGAAGTTGCCTAATGAGCATGGCGTTGCCACCCGAAGTTCGGGTACTTTCTGACTCTACTAATATAAACAGGCTTGAAATCTTTCCAGGTTTACTTGATGTGCTGTTTTTGGCAATTTGTTAAATAGGTCAATAGCCACATCACAATACCATTTATTTGATTAACCAATCTAACCTTGGTCGTATCCAATAACTAAATACTTCTTGTGGAATAATTATGTCGATCCTTACCTGTATAATATTCGGGCAAAGAATGCTTTTAAGGTCAAACTTCATATGGTAATATTACGTATTTCTGTTCAGTATTAATTTAAATATAGTATTACAAAATCCAGTAATCCAGTAATTTGTGGACACGGTCAGAAGTAACAATTACACATTATCAACACAAAATAACTTCAAACTGACACGTACCTGAAAGCCCTTAACTTTGATTAGTTCCTTAAGTCTATCTACTATGAAGAGATGCTTGTGTTCATCGTAGTAGCCCATGTCTCCTGTATGTAGCCACCCTTCAGAGTCTTTTGTTTCAGCCGTTGCTTTGGGATTATTGTGGTATTCCACCATAACCTGAACAGAACATGTTAAAAAATTAACCTATAATAGAGACTCATCACTTCAAGTCTCCCATTATTTCTACTGGTTATTAGTCAGTCACAGGAAGTTATATTATAGATATTTTCGTATTAAGTTTCATACGTTTTGCAACAATTCAGTTCGTTTAAGTTGGAGTTCATAGTTTATTTTCTTGAACTACAATTTAAGAGAGATACCTACATTAATAAAATTATTTTATGCTCGACCATGCCGAAATGTAGTAATTATACACCTGGTAGCAGTCCTTTAATGCATGTCATTAAAGTACACCTACTCATTAAAGTACAGGTGTTCAGCCAATGACAACTCAGCTTACAGGTGTTCAGCCAATGACAAGTCAGCTTTGTACCGTTATAAAACCGCAAGTATCGATTATTCTCGGATATGCAATCGAAAGAGAATTAGCAAAAAGTCACGGAGGCTGGAAATCCAATACTGTCGCAGAAAGTTATGTTCTGTTACTATAATAATTAGCGTTAATTGTAAATAATATTCAAATAAATTCAATTTGTCATCTCGTTTTTCAATTCTAAATCAATTTTCAGGTTATACCAGAGTAATGTTCATCTTATTCTGTGCCAAGGTCAATGAAATTCGGCCTCGGAAAAAAATCAATACTTTCGCGTCTGTGCACATCTCACAATTCAGGTCAGTTCGCACATAACCATAATTTTGAATACTTTCAAGTTAGAAATATGGTCGAGCGTAAAATGTCGTATGAAACTTGCCTATATGGTAATTAAGACGCTCGTATGAAAATTATGAAACTCGCTTGCGCTCGTTTCACAAACAATCGTACTTGCGTCTTAATTACTACCATTATAGGCTCGTTGCATAATGTACTATTAATATACACCGAATAAATTGTACTTTATTTTTAAATTTATCAATATTTTGTATTCTCTCCGCAAATCATATTGTATTTTATTTTTAAGTACTTTGTATTCGGGATCCTAGTGGTCAGCCGTAGATGTCGGCCAGATGTCCCAAATTGTGGAATTAGTAGTAACACTAGTTTTCTTGAAGTCTATTTTTGCCTCATCACTAGACCGTGGAACTTTATGCAGTTTCATGTTTTTATTGATTTGGCATATTGAAAAAGTAAAAGTGGATCTTTACCGATCATGGTTTTTATGTTTAAATAAAGGCATAAATGCATATTTTGAGGGTTTTCCCTATATAATTTTATTTTGCATATTTAAATGCATATAGTAGCATCGTTTTTATTTTGACTGATTTATTATCTAATTTCAAATTTGTCTCATAAAAATAAGAATTTCCAAGAAATACAAAAATTATGTGAGAAATAAAATCAATAATTAGTTAATTACTGTTCAAAGCATGAAATTACTGCGACAACAAGGGATACTTCTCCTTCGTGTGTAAATTGGGTCATTTTCCACTTAACTTGAGGCTAGCTCTGTGTGTGTGTGTGTGTGTGTGTGTGTGTGTGTGTGTGTGTGTGTGTGTGTGTATATATATATATATATATATATATATATATATATATATATATATATATAGTCGTGTAAGTGTAATGTTTTAGGAACCAGGGAGAAATTACGCGTCGCCTAGATATCATTCAGACTTTTACTCTGATTTCATACAACCAGCAATGAATGTATTTAGACACATGCGACAATAAAATCACATATTGTTGACGTCATTAACGTGTTCCGACGACAATACTGCTAGTGCGCTATGGTTTTATAGAAACAAAGCTGAATGTATTTAAATAAGTTACATGCGACAATGAAGTCACTTGCCACATCATGTGATGTCGTGAGATCGTTCTCGGCATTTAAACCAATTCTGACAGATAAAAAGTTTCTCAGTAGAAAGTCTGGAGAAATCGTTGTTTATTTGCTGCCATAATGATTAAGTGAAAGGCAAATAAAATTTTAAAAAAAGTTAGAAAGTTAAAATGTACCAATTGGAATATATACTTCGGAAAACGTATTATTTGTCTTTCTTGTATTAAATTTTATATTACCTTGTTAACATGTTTCAGCCTGGTATTGGCCATCTTCAGAACTGATTGTTGCTGGTCTAGGCACCTTTTGTTTTGTAATAAGTTTCAATTGGACCGTCTATGCTTATCTATGCTATGCTTATCCAATTGAAATTTATTACATTATAGTTAGCTTATCGGAAGATCAAAACAAGATGAAACCTTTTGTTTTGTTTCCTGTGGGGGTGTGTTTGTGTAGTGTAATGTGGAGTCAAAGAGTGTGTATGTTCTGAAATTGAGTTGTGTGTTGATAATTTCATTTGGATGTGTTTTTGTGTGTCTGTATATTTCGTATTGTCTGAAGATGGCCAATAGCAGGCTGAAACATGTTAACAAGGTAATAAAAATTTAACACAGGAAAGACAAATAATACGTTTTCCGAAGTGATATAGTGTTAAAAGTTGTGTAATCAACATGTTTAAAATATATAAATAAAATAAATACAGTTAATAGCCTACATTTATAGAAAAAAATAATAAAAATGGTGGTTACTTTAAATTATTTTCATTTAACATCATGTTATTAATCCGAATAAATCTCAAGTGCATTTTTACTGCATATATTTCGATTTTAATCGCATATTTCAACAGTTTTTATTGCATAGATGCATGAATATTTTTAAGGTTTTTAGTGCATAAAGTTCCGTGGTCTATTCATCATAATATTTCCTCTCTTATAATGACGAAACAAGAGTTATTAAAATATTTATAACAAATCAGTGACGGTCCTTGTATGACGTTAGTGCATCATTTTAATTAATTTAAGAGATATTTTGATTCTACTTTTACGTTAAATTTACAGTTTTACAGCATTAATAAGGTTTTGTTTTACGTTCTCAATGATAGCTGGTTAAAATACATATCCTAGTCTAAAGTTACACTCACCTGAGGTCCATGGACGCAAATTTCACCAACTACACCAGGTCCCACACTTTCTCCTGATTCCAACTTAATTATTTTCACACTCGTGTTTGGGATAGGCACACCTGATGAACTCAAATTTTTGCTTTCTCGACTTAGAATAGACACCAAAGGAGAAGTTTCAGTAAGTCCATATCCTGAAAGTACAAATTCATAATATTAATACCTGTATCAGTTCAGTCAATGTCACATCAGGAGGGGTAAATATAATTGAAAATTTGCATAGTTTAAGCTTAATTCTTTAATCTCGTTTACTCTTTTGAGACTTATATATCACTGAAGAACTATTAGTTATTTAAATAACTAACTAACAACTTCAGTTTTAACATTTAAATTGTGGTGTTATTTTACCTGCGGAGGATGATGGAAAGTATATAGAAATTAGTCAATCAGGTAAAATAACATCACAATTTAAACATTAAGACAGTGATTTTTTTTATTTATTTAAATTAACCTAGTAGTTCTTGAATAAGTCTAAATGTGTTGATGATTTAACATAAATATAGTTGGAATTTTCATATCGTGAGAGAAGATTTTTTAGTACTATGCAAATAATGTAAAGTTGCCATGTTTTGTTTTATTTACTGTAAGCCTACATACGGAAGTGTAATCTCTGGAAGAAACACGAAAAATTAATTGCAATAGTAATCTGAATCTGGAATCGGTGCTTAGTGACCAAATCCAACCAATTTGCCCCTTTCAAAATTTAATTACCTCTGGCCATTTTGAAGATACGAACTTTTTCCCAAAATAACACAGATTTTTATTCTTTCGTTTCCCTTTTCTTACAAAAAGATAGTCGTGTGTAATACTGCAAAATACTAACATAATTCTGCATTGCAAAATGGCTTTTATATTCTGGAATGTTAATTTTAAGAAAGACAGACAGAAAAAGGTTAGCATTACATTTAAGACTTCAGCAATATTAAGTGCAAATAAGGTTTTTGGTACAAGAATCAGAACGACAGTAATATCTGTTTTAGTATAGCACGTAAGAAATGAAAGTGGCTGTAAAGAAAGGGGGGAAAGGAAACTAAAAATATGAATATGAGCACTGTAAAAACTATTCAATGAAAAATCCAGAGAATGTCAATTTTTGTTTGCTTGAATATTTGAAGTAATAACACTAATAAATGGAATAATATATCATATTTGCCCAAAATTTAAGTTACAGTTCTCCACCACCATAATATAAAATTCGCAGTAAGTGTAACCCATACATGAAAACATGCTTACTTTGTAACATTCAGTTTCTAACATTTAATGTGTTTTATTTTACGTAAGTATATTACCAAGAAATATAAGAAACTGTTTATGTAACTCCTGTTTACGTATCCACAGTAGTCCCAAACTTCTCGTAACAAACTTGAAACTGTACTTCAAAATGCATTCTTGTGATTAAGCACGCAATTCATAGCTCTATATAAACTTTTCAATTAAAAAAATGTATAGCATTATAGATGAAACTATAAGTATAGCCTATATTTCACAAATGATTATAGTATTCCATCTCTATGCGAACAACAGTTTACATCCTTTCTCATAGGCTTACTAATCCCAGTAACCTTTACCTTACTGGATTTAGTTTTGTTTAAAATACTTCATATAGTTCTAGTTTTTCTGAAGAGTAAGGCAACAGATCTTAACTTGTTCTAAAGTTATTGAATTAATTGATAATTAGGTACAGATTGGTAAGAATTCTTTTTCCCCAACCATGATACTAATCGATTTCGAAGTTTTCTAAAATGTCACTGGAAATATCTGTCTTCATTTATCATATCACACTCACATTATTTTGTAACATGTCTGATATAACATTGTAGGTACGCAATTTTAATTTTAAATACTATTCAGTTGAATTTACATACACTACTTACCTTGGATGAAGTTTATATGATTTGCTTTATCAAGGACACGTTGTGCATCAGATTGTCCAATTGGTCCAGCTCCACTGGTAACAAATCTCACAGTATTAAAATGCGGACCTGTTACATTCGGATGTGCACCTAGGAACTGCACCAGGGGAGGCACCAGATACAGAACTGTAGCCTGAAATAAAACAGTAAATTGTATTATAGATGCAACTATGTTTTCATAAAAGTTGAATCAGTTCAGAAAAACAAATTAATAACATTCCCCAATTTATTTCTACATTTGTTTCAATAAAATTTCGATACAATACCAACAGTTCAGTGAAGTACGCATTTCGGATGTAAACATTTATCAATGATTCCATATTTGAAACTACGTTATATAATATTCCGAAGGTAGTTCTTTAAGTTAAATCAGTGCTTGCATAGTTCTATATGTAGATGTAACCATGAGTGACTGAATTTGCTAGTTTTATTTGTCAAACATCAAAGAGAAAGAATGGGATGGAGGCAGTCTTGAACGGTCCTTAATTCATTCTGGCTAGAGTTGCCATGTATTCTCAGCGAAATAGATTAATCCTAAATAGATTAATCTCCGAATATACTCGTATATTCAACTTGAGAAATGAGGGGAATGTGTTCATATTTACCAATTCGAACAGTATAATTTATCAACAGTAATCTCACTAGAAGTTTTGATTTATCTAGAGAAAATCAAAACTCGAGTGGGATTTAATTGACTATTACACGATTAGAAGAAAGTATATATGGATTAGAAGTAACTAAGTACTCCAATACAATAAAATATTGACTTACGAAAATACAACTGTCTTCAAATGTATTATTGTACCATCTCAGCATTACAAATATTACGCTAGATGCATGCTAGATGGCAGTAGTGAGTTATGATTATGATTATGATTATGATTACTAGCAATGCCTTCTCGTCGAGAAGTTCTCGATCTATATCACGATGGCAGTGTTACTAGTCACGAAGGCTTTGTTGATTCAGTTTCATGTTTATTAAAACAGTTGCATTCCACTTCAATTATCCGAATCCCAGTAATCAACGTCACTTGACAGATGATTTTCAATAAATCTTAATATTAAACAATCTCTGATACGTGACTCTCCATAATATCATATAGCAGAAGCTATAACATAACCTAAATAATATACACAAGTGTTAGAAAAGTTTTAATTAACGACGATGACATAAAAATAAACATGAATAATTTTAAAAGGAATAATTATTGAATGTACAATTTTCAAATTTGAATGTGGTTGGTGGTTCAATTGATGTTCTATTGGACGTGTGCGTAATAGAAGTGGAACTCGTTGATGTAGGCCTACATGATGTATTCAACTTATTCAGAATTTCCGAATGGTGCTCTTCATTTATTTGTAAATAGGATTTCAGAAGATGCATAGGTGTGATGAGTGATTTTTATTAATTCTTGTTCTTGAATGCCAATGCGAGTCATATTTGAAACTGCTGTGCATCGACTGGAGTGGTTTGTAATTCTCTCTCTCTCTCTCTCTCTCTCTCTCTCTCTCTATATATATATATATATATATATATATATATATATTTTTTTTTGACGTCCAGACCAGCGCAGTTTCAAATGTTGGCAAACAAGGAAACAAATGCTAGGGACGCGATAAAATTAAACAAATGTTAGGGACGCGATAAAATTGTGCGATAAGCAGCCATGATTGGTTGAAATACGTCCTTTCATACCGTTTTATTGGTCAAAAGTAGTATGACGTAGTAAAAGTGTAATAGTCACTATAACATAAAAACAACATTTCAGTGTTATTTACATGTGAAGGTACTTAATTTCATTTGGATTTCTGGGGGAAGAAATATTAACAGCTTTCTTTAATGACCCTGTATACTAAAAGATACGTCAAAATTCTGGAGAAACATTCCTCACATTTAGAAGATGGAAATTTAATATATTATAAGAACATAGGTCCAGAAACGCTTTATTTCCTTGATATTACTCTTTTCTACAACCCTGTTTACATTGTGAGACGGTTTGCGTCAGCCGATGAGGTGAAAATTCATGCGACCAAAGAGGAGCTGCAGGAATGTTTAGAGAAGTGGTATGGACGCTGGCAGAAGTGTGTCACTGTCCAGGGGGCGTACTTTGAATGAGGTGTTGTGTAAATGGTTATAATGCCATCTGCAACAAAGGTATCTACGCAGGTTCGCACTGAGTCTATACACCTGGAGAGTAGTCGGATACCACACGGACAAGCCAGAGAAGTTGCCTATAGAGCACGGGGTTGCCATATGAAGTTCCGGTACTTTCTGACTGTACTAGCACTTCCAATACAATATGACTGGCCGGTAATAACTAAGGTATGGAATAATCACTTGTCTGCATTCTAGCGGTTTTTATATAGGCTAAAGTAATAGATTTGTCAGCGGGCGTGATTTAAATTCTTGTGACAAGTATTTCGTCCGTTGCAGAACTCATTGTTTTAATATCACCTACTTCAAGTTTTCAGACTTACCTTAATGTATTTACATTTCAAATAATGCAGTTTCGGTTTATAACTTAATTCCCATTTTGATTTACAACCTTTTGTATTAATCTGTTTCAGGGCTGTGACAGTTCACGGATGTGAACTTTTCGCGCTCTTTGACATTCAATTGTAGAAAATAAAATTAATTTACAATTTCAACTGTATGTGTATGTTACCTAGTTTTTATTTTACTATAAATACTGATTGCTTAGAATTATTATTTGCGAAGTAACGTTGCTGTGACAATAAAATGTACCTTTTCAGGAGAATGATCCTTATAATAAATGCTCAAATTGTTCTGCATGGATACATGCATCAACCCTCTGTCGCATTGACTCTTGGTTACGCGTATCTGAGAATTTCGGAATGTCTCGCAGCCTTAGACTCTCTATATTGCACTAGGGTTGTCTACACAAGCACAAGCGATTTTAAATTTCCCCAGAAATAAAAGTTTAGTGGATTTAGATCAGAAGTGCAAGGAGATCAAGGAACTGATCCATTTCTATCTACCCAGTAGTCACAAAACTCGATTGAGAAACTGACGAACAGATACTTAAATGATCAAAAGCTCAATCGTACATGAAGTTTTTTTAATAGTTGGTTATTTAACGATGCTACATCAACTACTCTGTTATTTAGCGTCGATGAAATTGGTGATAGTGAGATGGTATTTGGCACGATGAGGCCGAGGATTCGCCATTATAATACCCGACATTCGTCTCGTTGGATCGTTGTCTGGTAGAGTTCCCGGGTAGCTCAGTTGGTAGAGCGTTGGTATGTTTAACCAAAGGTCCCGGGTTCGATGCCCGGCCCCGGAACAATTTTTTCCTCGAAATTATTCAAATCAACTTTACAGGGAGTTATACCTGAAAGCTTGATTTGCATAATACACGTCACTGTTTGTCAACAGAAAACCACAATTTAAGTCACACAGAGTTAGTGTGCACTCAGTGTTGGTTGGTTGCTTGACGGTTGTCAGCTCACTTTGAGGTTTGTGGATATAGAGGGAAAAATTGGATCGGTGTCTGGTAGAGTTCCCGGATAGCTTAGTTGGTAGAGCGTTGGTACGTTTAACCAAAGGTCCCGGGATCGATGCCCGGCCCCGGAACAATTTTTCCCTCGAAATTATTCAAATTAACTTTACAGGGAGTTATACCTGAAAGTTTCTGGACCTGTTCATATACTGTATTTGCAGTCTCTAGATGTGAGAAATTTTTCCACATAGTTTTGACGTACTTTTAGTTACACTCTGTACAGCGTACGCAAATATGCAACGGTCTGAAATTAAATGGAAACTCATATACTTACTTTATGTTTAACTAGTGTACTCAAGTAGACATCGGGTTTGAACTGAGGCAGAGTAACTACTTTAGCTCCGAAGTGTAATGACGATAATAAGACGCACGAAAGGCCATACACGTGGAAGAAAGGAAGCACACCCAGTACCACTTCTTGCATTTCACCTGCGGAAGTAAAACTGTGTTAGTTTTGCAACTTCTTAATTTAGTCCTGTGTGTGTTTATGGGCGACATGTACGGACAGAAGGGTGAAAATTGATGAGCGTGTGACACTCAAAGACATGGAATAAATAGTTGAAAGAAGTCTATTTTCGTTTAAATCTAGACATCTCCGTTTCGTTACGATATTTTATTTTATCCATTAGCAGAGTGAGGACTGAAAAAGAGAGTTATCAACGAAGCTTGTGTACGTATGTAAATTAAGTTTTATATACATAGTAATACGCATTAATTGACACGACTGAGTATTATTTTTTAAAACTGAACCTTTAATAATGGTGATGTGATGATGATGATGATGATGATGATGATGATGATGATGATGATAATAATAATAATAATAATAATAATAATAATAATAATAACAACAATAATAATAATATACCTCTGATTGAGGTTCTGGCTGATATGTATATCTATTATCAGGCAGTACATCTCACTTCACGGTATGTGTCAGAGGAAAAACAATTATTTGTATGCATCTGAAGTCTGATTAGTGAACTATGTAGCTAATCGGCGATGTATGCATTGGAGGGGGAAATGAACTGGCCACCCTACTCCATTATCTCCTAGCCTAGTTGCCTCATGAGTGATGCCTTATTGGTGTTACTTATGAGGTTCAAACCTGTATTCGGATAATTGACTAAACAACAATAATGATGATGATGATGATAATAATAATAATAAATTATTCATTCATTATTGTAGAACTCCAGAAAAAATGGCCCGCCTTAATTTTCCACGTTCCAGATTCAACGCACTGCGAATGCTCAGTGCCCCAAAGGAATGGTAGACACGAGATCGCTTTGGAAGTTATTGAAATTCATTTTACTTCGATTTTTGTAACGGGAAAGGCATTTGAAAAGATACAATGAAAATTGAGCTATTCTTAACAGTAGACGAATATTTATAAATCGCAGTAAAATAGAATGATGGTAAACGAAATTAACCTGCATAATTAATTACAAACTTCATTCCTCAACAGTATCCGAACCATAAAATTTGTAATCTGCGAGCAAGCACCTAGCACAGAGTTTTCGGAATGCTTGCGATGAATTGTTATAATCGGGTTTGTCGTACTGTATCGTGTCTGTTACATAATAATTCTTGGACATTAATTTGATCTTATTTTCAGATTACTTTCGTGCTTTTGCATTAGTTATGAAATACCTTTCTGTAATAAATATTATTCAAATAATGCTGAACTGAAAACGTTGTTAAATCGTTGTAGTGTGAATCGTGTTCTGCAGGAAGCTTCAAGAGTCCTGTAATTTTTTTTTTCTGGGGCTGGACATCTTATTTCATTTTTGGTTAATATTTTCTTGAAAAACTTCAAATGCATATGTTCGGAAGCCAGGAGACACAAACTGAAACATAACTTATATCTTAGAACGTTATAATCCTAAACAAAATATACAAGATAAACACAATATAATATTTGTTACTCAGTCAAATGACAAATCAATGTAAAATAATAACTTATATTATATGGTCATTAAGTTTTATATACATGAATTACAAATTGCAAACGTTTTCGCCCATTCAGGCATCTTCAGGCACAATTATACAATATCTCAATATCAAACTGTGTAGCCATTACATTGATGGTAGATAAACTGTTTAAGATTAATGATGTGCAAAACATCTCCATAATTAAAATGTAATATTAAAGGTCATAAAATTAAAATAATGTTAAAAACCACGTAGTGTTGTAAGTAAACTTCATAATATTCTGTGGAACTCTTGTTCAGTAGAGTCCAATGAGTGATGAATTATGTCTGAAATATATAAATAATACGAAATAGAAATAGGAATTATCCTATTCCTATTTCTATTTCGTATTATTTATTATCCTATTCCTATTTCTATTTCGTATTATTTATTATCCTATTCCTATTTCTATTTCGTATTATTTATATATTTCAGACATAATTCATCACTCATTGGACTCTAATGAACAAGAGTTCCACAGAATATTATGAAGTTTAATTACAACACTACGTGGTTTTTAACATTATTTTAATTTTATGACCTTTAATATTACATTTTAATTATGGAGATGTTTTGCACATCATTAATCTTAAACAGTTTATCTACCATCAATGTAATAGCTACATAGTTTGATATTGAGATATTGTATAATTGTGCCTGAAGATGCCTGAATGGGCGAAAACGTTTGCAATTTGTAATTCATGTATATAAAACTTAATGACCATATAAGTCATTATTTTACATTGATTTGTTATTTGACTGAGTAACAAATATTATATTGTGTTTATCTATATTAATTGACAATCTGAATATTTCTATCATGCTTTCTAAGTTAAAATATACAAGGAAAATAAAAGAAAGTTCCTCAAAATACATACTAGTAGCAGGATCGACAATCCAGAGTTGAGGTGTTAGACACATCTGAAGGCAGTTTGTAATGAGGTTCCTATGGGACAGCTTCACTCCTTTGGGTAAACCTGTGGTGCCGCTGGAGTAAGGCATCACAGCGATGTCATCAGGATTAGCTTCCTTCACTGAAGACAAATTTGACGTGTCTATGTCCTTATGAGTCATCTCTCTGAAGTCTATTGCTCCCTGTGGAAGTCCGGTATTGGTGAGACCAGGAGTTACGATGATGGGGATTTTGCTCTTCACTGCTGGTTCTGTTTCAATCACTGCTTTAGATACCGAGGGGTACGATTCCGGAGTTGTAACAATGCATTTCGCACCAGAGTCTAACAGCTGTCTTCTCATTTCCTCTGAAATATGTGAAAGCATGCAATAAACAGTGTTCTGATTAATATTAAGTTCTTACAACTTCGTAAGTTACAAGTGAAAGCAATTGTACGAAATAAAACAACAATATTTAGTTTTATCTTCATAAATTAACAAACAGATGAATGCTGTCGTATTATAATGAAGCTAGATTATATTTTAGTGTCCCTTCAGACGAGGTCACTTTTAGTGGCGCGTCAGTAGCGCTTCGAACGCGCGTCAGTAGCGCTGCTAACGGACGATTGTTGGGCCACCAATTCCATATGCCGTCCCTACACTGTGTGTAATCTGTGGTCACGACAGTGTACAGGCTTAATTAGAAAAATATGTCACGACAGGATAATATACTAGAATGACGATGATGATAATAATAGTAATAATAATAATAATAATAATAATAATAATAATAATAATAATATAAGCATAGACTACTAATTTGCTGGACTAGTGCGAATTACGGATATATTATTTATGTAGTAAAATCCCCTTCATGTCACGTTAAAATAAAACACCGCATTTAAAGTAATGTATTAAAAAATATTAACAAAGAGATTAAAAATTAGCTGATCTCGGGTTCGAACCTGGGTTCAATTACACCACGGCCTTTGACTTTTTGCCATTACCCTACAGACACCTATTTCTAGTATATTGGTTGAATTACTCATACGTGCTATGTTTGGTTTCATGTTTGGTGCCTATTATATTTAATTTTGAATTCTTAAAAAGTAAACAAAAATGTGTTTTATGCCATATCGTTCCTCATTTGCGAAATTTTAAATTAATATTTTTATTGTCCTGATGTAAATCATCAAACAAGATATGAAATAGTCCTCGATTCTGTGTTTTCAAAACTAATGGAAGAACTCAGACTCTCCTTCTATTTTTACGTCTATTCTTTCTCCGTATGAGCAAATTTGCCAAAAGTATATCTCCTTCTACGTCCATGTTCACTGGAAGACTGAAGAATTGTCTACAAAAATTTAGCAGCACCACTAACGCTCCACTGAAAGTGGCCTCGTCTGAAGGGACCCTTAGAAGCAAGTTCTATTCATAATACAAACATGTGAAAGCGTCAAGTCTCATTCTTCATAACGTAACAAATACTACACAATAGTAACTTGTATCATACCGTACCTACTGCTTCTGCTATTCGTATAAAGAAACAAAATTATAAATATTAATCCAATTTTAAAGTCTTAACTATACAAAATATGAATGGCAAATCTGTGGAGATCTTAAAGTCATAGGTTTACTTCTAGGATTGCAGAGTGATTTCACAAAATTTTGCTGCTTTTTATGTTAATGGCAGAGCCGAGCTAAAGAAGAAATATTATGAAGTAAGAGAATGGCTGTAAAGGATGCTTGAATATCGAGCGAAATTAGTGTAAAGTATGGACCATTAGTAATTGTTAAGAAAAACCGAATTTTGCTACAGCCGCCACTTCACATTAAGTTAGATATAATTAAAATCTTTTAAAGATTTTGAACAATGAGAATAGGGGTTTCCAGCATTTGAAAGAACGATATCCGACATTAAGCGACGCTAAATTGATGGAAGGTATTTTTATTTGTCCACAAATTCATGACAATACAAGACAGAGCATTTGAAGATCTGTTATTGGACAATGGAAAACCAGCATTTGTGGGATTACTGTGTGCAGAGATTTTATGGAAGTGTAAGAGCTGGAAACTATAGAGAAATGATGAATACTAACGGCACATACAACTTTCGCGTGTTATATACATTTCCCAATTTCCCACATTCCAATTGGACTTCTACCCTTCAACCTGGGCACTGTGAGTGGTGAACACGCAGAAAGTGGTCATCAAGATATTGCGGTCATGAAAAAACTATACAGAGGAAAGTGGTCACTTAATAATGTTAACAAACTATTGTTGGCAACTGATTAAGAACGATTCTGATGTGAGTTACAAGTGGAGGTCTTGTTAAACTTCTTTTTAAATACAAATAAAATCTACAAGAGTATCAAGGAAGAACAAAATTAGAAATAACGTTATAAGAGAAAAAAATGTGCAAGAATCGCTAGTAGAATCCATAAAAACAAAACATTTACGATGGTTTGTTCATATGAAGAGGATGACAGAAGATAGATTGCTAATAAGATTTTTAGTAGGTTATTTTACGACGCTTTATCAACATCTTAGGTGATAATTTCGGTGAAATGAGTCCGGGGTCCAGCACCGATAGTTACCCAGCATTTGCTCATATTGAGTTGAGGGAAAATCCCGAAAAAACCTCAATCAGGTAACTTGCCCCAACCGGGAATCGAACCCGGGCTACCTGGTTTCGCGGCCAGACGCGCTAACCGTTACTCCACAGGTGTGGGCTCAGGAGAAGATGTATGAATGGATTCCAACGGGGAAAAGGGAGAGGGGAATAGCAAAACTAACATGGACACGAGGAATAATTAGGACAATGAGAGAAAGGGAATTGAAAGATGGGGCATGGCAAAATAGAGAAGAGTGAAAAAAGGCTATAGAATCCTGAAAATGGGTACAGGAAGATATCTTAGGACATTGTGAAACCTGATAAATAAATAAGTAAGTAAATAACTAAATTTAAATTAAAATAAAAATATAAACTAAAGTAAAATGAAATAAAATGAATAAATAAATTTAATTAATAAATAAATTTAATAAATAAATAAATAAATAAATAAATAAATAAATAAATAAAATTAATAAATAGATAAAATTAATAAATAAATTAATAAGTACCAGATACAGTAATATTTAACACGAGAAAAACATATAATGCATATATTCCGAAGTAATATAGTGTTAAAAGTTGTGTAATCAAGATGAATAAATAAATAATTAAATAAATAAATAAATAATTAAATAATTAAATAACTAAGAAAGGAACTAAGTAAATAAGTAAATAAATAAATACATAAATAAATAAATAAATAAATAAATAAATAAATAAATATTTCTTTTCCATATTTTATCATGTTAACCGAAAACATTTTTACTATATGTAGGTCATTTTTTAAATTCAGCATAGTTATTTTTAAGTTATATTTTAATTTCAACCTTGATGAACTATGTCATAAATAGTTACGATAATATTTACATTAGCCCTGATTAATGCATTTTTGTGGCGAATTTAAAAACAAATTTCTAGAAAAAACATTACGTAGAAGAAAATTCTGTATTTCAGACCAGAATTATACAATAGATAATTACACAAAATCACCTATTTTCATTCAATTGCAAAACAAACATTGAAATTTGTTGCTCATTGGTACCCATTACGCCAAGAAATACGACACTTAAAAATCTAGGAAGTAAAACCGTTACCTGGTGTATATTCTGGGTTGATAGTGGTAACAATCATTCCAGCTTCAATTGCTCCAAGCAAAACAAGGTGAAACTCAGGACAGTTGTAAAGTGCTAGGGCCAACACATCGCCACTTCGGAACCCTGCTTTATGTAGGGATGCCGCGAAGCGACGCGCAATGACACGGGATTCAGCGTATGTATATCCACGACCAGTTATGCCACATACCTGTGAACACGTGCGTTCAACTATAAACTTAGTTTATGTTACACATTCTAAATATTAAAAAAAAAAGAAGAAAACAGTTAATTGTAACATGTCCGTACTTTCGCATTAAACGAAGTATAAAATTACAATTACAAAGGTAACCATTATTTTTAATAAATTATTTAACTGCATGTTATGCAGCGTCGACGGAATAGGTAACAGCGAGATGAGACAGAGGATATACCGTGGATTGCCTGACATTCGTCTTGCAATTGGAAAAACCTCACAAAAAAGTTAACAGGAAATCCCACTAATTGCGTGAAAGATTTATACTCTAATTAAAGTAATTAAATAGGCTACAATATTATGCACTTTTTAACACCGCAGTCTATTTTACTTGATGTTCATGTATATTTATAAAATCCATATAGCCTACGAAATATATTTATGACTTTTTTTAAAAACATGAATGAATGGGGGGAAATGGGATGGAAGACATTTAAAAGGTACGCAAAAATGCGTCCTTGCAAGGGAAATTGGGATTGAGAAATGTCTTTGCGAGCTCCAAACCTGTCTCACTTCGATTTTCAGAGTGCCATTGAAAATTTTTTAAGACGAAAGCCGAAAAAGGACGTGAACTAATATCCCAACAGCTGACTATCATGACTTGTGTTTCTTTATTTCTCAAATCTCTCCAGTCGAATGATAGGAAAGTACAAACTGTAAGGGCCACGAACGGCTTCCACATCCGTTCTATAAACCTGAATCACTACGCTTGAACATACCATCAATCATCTTTACGACGGACTGTCATCCGTCCAAATGTTGCCAACGTCGTGCGCTGGAATTTCCCTAGCCATTGCTTTTCTCCCTTAAAATAACTAAATTTCCCTAAAAACGGCAAACAAAAATCAATTATTGCAATTGTGAAGGCCAATTACAGTATTTATTCAACAGTAGGTTTTGTTTTATACAAAACGAAAAAAAAAAAAAAAAATAGAAAATTTTGTAAGAAACAGAATAAACTTACCAGATTTTTTTATTTCATGCCCTTTTTGTTATAAAACTCTTACGGTCTTACTAATAAAAACTCTATATACAGACGTTTAACTGTCTTATACTTATACAATGAGTAGCTCGTTTATAAGTCGTGTGTAAATTCCTTACTAATAATCACTACATACGTCGTGTATAACAGTATGACTGTTACACAGCTACGTCATAGTTTCGTCATTACTTCGTTACGAAAGTTAATAGAATATCTGAGGTTCTCTATTGCATCCGGTAGAGCGCTGTAGTGTGGCGTGTTAAATATCGATAGTACAACTGGCTCTAATCGATTACCACACTACATTTTGGTCAAAGAGTACAAGCTACAGCAATATTATTCTAATAATTCTATGATCTTTGGTTTGTTCTTCTGTGGTTACAAGGCCATAAAATGACAGTCGATACGAACAGCTGTTAGAGGGCAGCCATTTTTTCGCTATATATAACACTTAAACAAGGGGTTTCGTGTATATAACTACTGCAAAGCAATTCCCATTGTATAGTTACAGCCTATTTATACGTCCATAGCTTATTCACGGTTTATTAGTAACGTTTTTTGTCTCAACTCTGTATAAGTCTCGTATAAAAACTATACACGGTTTATTAGTAAGACTGTTAACAAAGACAGATTTATATTATTTCCCTATTTTGCAATTGGCCTCAAATTATTGTTGAGCTAGCAAGTTTAGTCATTATATTTGTTTTTATATTGTTTATTGTAGATGAAAACACTCTCTTCACAGAAGCAGTAGCTTGTAGTAATATCAAAATATGCTGAGCAAGATTAACAAGGAGTGGAAATGCCAGTGTAATGTTATTTTCTTTACCTGAGCAATTTCCTCCCTAAAAGCTTCCACATACATATATTTATGTGTTTTAGGAATAGTAGTAGTGTGCAATAATCGCCATTTCCTGTCAACGTCATTTATACAAGAAAGAAATTCAGCTGCTAATGTAGCAATTGACATACCTGTTTTATCAAGAGCAGAATATGAATTACTAATTACGTCATGTTTTTCAAATTAACTTCATTCAAATGACAGTTCTTTTTAGAAAAAAAAATTGACGTACATTAGGGGCAAAAAAAAAACCGGAACGACCCTTGTATCTGATTTCAGAGCCTTGTTCACTCCAGAGCAGATAGACTGGTAACTAAGACTTTCATGGTTCGAATCCTGCCTGGGAAGGAAACTTTTTTTTTGTTCCTTATTCAAATTTATTCCAAATGCTTTTCGATTGCTGGTAAGATTCATGTTCTGGGAATAATAAGTTAATTAAGTAGTAAAATATCACTGCAATCGAAAAGTATTGGGAATAAATTTGAATAAGGAACAAAAAAAAGTTTCCTTCCCAGGCAGAATTAGAACCAGGAAAGTCTTAGTTACCAGTCTATCGTGCTCTGGAGTGAACAAGGCTCTGAAATCAGCTACAAGGGTTGGTCCGATTATTTTTGCCACTACTGTACACTTTCAATCAGGAAATAAGTCTTATGAGCGAGAAAATCTCAAAAAGAGATCCAAATAATTTCCCTAGAATCAAGCCTAGTTTTCCTATTTCCCTATGACGTGTATATATTTCCCTAAATCTATGGAAATTTACCTAGGGTTAGCAAAACACATCCTTCCGGAAAGCACCGTCTTACACTGGCTGACAATTTTTCCCCCTGTCGGTAGGTGTGGGACCAAAGCGCGGAAAAGGCTAAAAATGCCCGGAAAAAATAACTAATTGTGTTTCTAATGTGCAAACAAATACAAGGAGATCATAGCCTATATTAATGTCTGGGCGTTGGTGGACTCACTGCTCTGGGTGGGCTATTAGTACATTATGCAACGAGCCTATAATGGTAGTAATTAAGACGCGAGTATGTTTGTTTATGAAACGTGCGCAAGCGAGTTTCATACTTTTCATACGAGCGTCTTAATTACCATTATAGGCAAGTTTCATACGACTTTTTATGCTCGACCATATTTCTAACTTGAAATTATTCATAAGCATTCATGTTATGGTTATGTAAGTGAGGAGCGGAACTGACCTGAATTGTGAGATGTGCGCAGACGCGAAAGTATTGATTTTTTCCGAGCCATGAATGTCATTGACCTTGATATAATCTAGAGAATAACATGAAGATTAGTCTTGATATAACCTGGAAATTGATTTAGAATTGAAAAACGAGATGACAAATTGAATTTATTTGAATATTATTTACAATTAACGGTAATTATTATAGTAACAGAACATAACCTTCTGCGACAGTATTGGATTTCCAGTCTCCGTGACTTTTCGCTAATTGTCTTTCGATTGCATATCCGAGAATAATCGATACTTGCGGTTTTATAACGGTACAATGGTTATTTCTCATTGGCTGAACAACTGACTTATAATGAATAGGTGTGCTTTAATGAGGTGGATTAAAGGGCTACTACCAGGTGTATAATTACTACATTTCGGCATGGTCGAGCATAAACAATCTTCTGCTCTTTTATTCCATTAAATCGTTCTAAAATTCAGCATTCATCGGAACCATTTTGACGTCACGAGCATTCATAAATGAAAAATTCATATGTATTAGCGTTCAATTAAAACAAAAACGTGCACATTATTGTTTATAAACTTATTTTCATAGTCCTAATCAATCAGATATGAAGAGTCTACTGCAAGAATGATGGATGTCATTTGGAATACATTTTTGCAGGAGAAGCAATTGAAAGTTTGAAATGCTTAGGGCTCAAAGCTTAACTGATTTTCCAATCATTACTGGACAATGACTATCAGTGTTAATGCCATATAACTCTGTATGTACATTCTTTATGTCTTAAGCTATGCATTGACAGTCTCGGTTCATTTTCGACAAAAAAGTGACATCCATCATTCTTGCAGTAGACTCTTCATATGTGAGTAATATACTGGGTGTTCATTTCAAAGTGTGTCATGACGTCACTGTTGTTGGGTCACCGATTTGAAGCGAGTTTCAGCTTATATGTTAGAGAAGTTGCCTATTATTTAAGGCGTTCTTCAATCTGAACTTGAGAACGTGTACGGTATAACTTGAACGTCGTAGCAACAGATGGCGGCCTGTACGATCTGTGTGCTACCATAACCTCTTTCGAACTATGTTTTGCGCCTGCAAGTCGTACGCAGGGTATTTGTTATCATCGGTTGCGTACGGTAACATTCCATAACACAAATCAAATGCTCCGTGTCCATGTTGACCGTCGAAGTTAATGTCAACAAATACGTAAGTAATCGTCTTAACCCTCTCCCCATATACCGACAGTACGTATTTCCAAACAGTTCACATTCCTGCCACTACCGGCGTTACCGTACGTATCGGTACGTACTCTTCAGAATGAACGCCGTACTTGCTAGGCAACTTCTCTGACTCATAGGTTATACACCTCTGCGGAAGTGTAGGAAGATTGAATTCTCTAGGCTCATCGGCTAGCCACATGACGGCATACAGCGAGCCATGACACACTTTGAACTGAACACCCAGTACTTCGAACATTGTAGTAATAATAATAATGATAATTGTAATTTCTTACCAGTGCCGGGTAGTCGGGAAACTTGTCTACCATATCCCAGACCAGGTCAACGAGAGTGATGTTCGGTATCGTAACGTTTGGATACGGGGATGTGATGACATTCTGTCCCTGAGTTGAAAAGCAGCGAGAACCATTTCTAATCTTCAATGCTAGTTCACGTTGGGAGATCAGTGTACTGTAAGAACGTTTCACAACTCTGCAGCTGAGAAGGAAGCTCCTCCAGGGATTCATTGTTATCTGTTAAAGATAAAATAAAATAGAATTACACATTTTGTATTTCCACTATTAACGGCTAATATATCGTTTACTTCCTTTTAGCTTAATAAATTAAAAACAGACAGAAAATTGGCAGATTGTCCAGACTGTATGGAATTTTGACTTGCGTACTTTGTTGTCAAGTTCTTGCTAAGTTTCTCAGTAAGGCTCTATTGCAAGAAAGGATGTCATAGTGGCTCATATTTTTTTTAATACAATGTAATTTGCTGTAAGCTTATAACTAAAATTTGATATAAAACACAAGTTAAAATGTTACGAAGTAATATTGTAAACCATTGTGTTGTAAAATGTAAGAAAGAACTTTATCACGTCGATTTATTGTAAAAATAGTCGAATGAGAAAAATGAGAGAGATCTGAGTGTTGGGAGAAAAATGGGGAAGGAAGATAGTAAATTGCTACTTTATAATATTTTGCTAATTTTTATTTCGAATAAATTTTATTCAGCTTCCTCCAACTGAAGGCTGCCTAGAAGACAAAGCTTACCATAAAATTGTTGTTATAATGGAAAAAAAAATAAAAGAATGGAGAAGAAAAAGAATAAGAAATAGCACAATTAGAAATAATTGGAAAAGACTAAACAAAACATCAATAATTCCAGAAGAAACATAAAATTTCCTAGTATCTATTAGCTATTGGATGATCACAGTCGTCTATTTAGCACTAGTTGCAAGACCCAACTTAAGTGAGCAGATCGCCATAGCAAAGAGCTCAATCTATATAACTGTAGAGATGGTTTCTTAGGATTTTTATATATCCCTTCACTGCAGACATAGATACTTCAGTGACAAGAGTTTGTCCTAGACCAAACTGCTTACAAAAATGCGCGAATCTTTTTGTGATGGTTCCTCTAGCCCCAATCAGTAATCCAATAACTTCGATCGACGTTAGATGATATTTTTCCTTATAATATGGTATAGTGGGGGTCGTATATGTCGCATTTTTCCTGATGTACCTCAGCAGGTTGATTTTCGTATGTTTCCATCCTTACAGTTGGATCAATTATGAATCCGCTTGTTGATCTTGTCGGGATAGCGATGATGTCAATGCGCCTTGTAGATCCATTTCTGGACAAACCATGGACCTCCTCCTCTACTTGGTAGTCTTTTCCTCGTAGGGCCGATGCTAGGAGGGTTCGAATCTTGTGGTGACGACTATTCCTCAGTAGTTCTCCATGAGGACAGGCTCCCAGAATGTGAGCAAACATTTAGATATTGCAAATTATGCCTCAAGATGCCAACTGGCGAAAAAGCTCGCGTATGATATAGAATACAATAACAAATTATTATATGTCATAATATTTGTTTTAGTAAAACTTATACAAGCCATTACACGAAAATATATAATTAATTTATCAAGTAAAACAGTATTGAGTTTGAAGTTTTACTTGCTAAAATAAAATCTTCAATGAAAACGGTTTGTTATTCCTGGATGGGATCGTTAATGAACAAATTAAATAATATGGCTGATAAAGGACATCCCTTGTCGAACTATCTAGTTCATTTCTTTGGATTCAGTACTGTTATTTTAACTAACGTATAAAATAATTTAAAACTACTTCTTTTAAATTTAGTACTGTGTCTATCGTACACTATACTCGAATACGATTATGAGATGAAAGTCCTCTCTTTAAGTTACGTAATTTCAATATTTTTATCTCTGTTCAACGTCCAATGTGCAAGGCAGAGAGTCAGGAAATACATGTTAATGTCTGAGACAAATGGTGTGTTGTGTTCTATTACGTTATGAGTACATGACGTTCCACGAGATTAAAATGCAGTCTTATCGATATTTAATTATCACAAACGTCGTTGGAATATTTATTAAGAAGTCTGGAATGCTACTGCAAGAAATTGAACAAATGCATGGTATGTGAACTAAAGTTAGAATGCCCGAGGATATTTGCTTTTAACATACTGTAACATGCCAAGAATATTTTTCGGGATGTGAATGAAACTCAAAGTTGTGCTTTCTGTTATGTCGTTATGAACAGTTATTTTAACGCGGAAATGCGATAAGAATGTGTGCTCTGATGATAAAGAATGTCATGTATGTGTTTGGAAAGAAATTCCGGAGTTGCCATAGTGAGACGTTCATAAAAATGAGGAGCTTATTTTCAAAACGACTCTTGTCCATTCCCATAACTTTCTGGGAAATCATAAAAAACGTTTTTAGGTCTAAAATTTCCTACCAGCTAGGCAAGAGACATTATTGAACCAAAGAGGTTGGGAGCATTTAGAACCAAATGAAAGCATGAGACTCTGATTCCAAAGCTGGAACTAAGATTTTGTCGCAATTTTGTTGTGGACAAAAGTCAGTTTGATTCCAGTAGTCTCTTTTAACATAAGATTTTAGTGGTTTTTAGAGGGCGTTCGGAAATCATGATAGTTGTATGTAGAGTTACAGTCGAAGAATGCATGGACAGAGGAAGCTCATTTTCGTTATCAGGTGGACAAGAGACGTTTTGAAAATGAGCTCCTCATATAATTATTCAACAGCAGTAGTTTTTAGTTAGTGCATTAAACACTCTGAATGAGAAATACCATATTTTATGTCAATATACAGAAATTAAGATACAAACCTAGTCTTTTAAAACTGCATTAATATAGGCTACCTCCATAATTAGACACAAGCGTATGCTGAGTTAAATAATAATAATAATAATAATAATAATAATAATAATAATAATAATAATGTTTATTGCCAGAAAAATATGATGAAATGAAATTGTGAATATACAAAATTCCAGCAGCCCCGTCAACATTTTTGACTTGAGAAATCTTCAGGAAGCCTTTATCAATTTTTTATTTCTTTTTTAACGACACTGTATCAGCTACTAGATTATTTAGCGCCGATGGAATTATGATAGCGAGATTGTATTTAGCGCAGGCCTGGGTGTTAATGCCCCAATGCAGACTACCCCTTAACTCCCCATTAAACATTAATACAGACTGTAAACTGAAGAATAATGTAATTGCTTAATCACAGTTTTGAAGTCTTAAACTACTTTGGTAAGTTACTTCTTCAATATTTGAGACTGTCAACGGAAGGTAAAGCAGTAATTACTTAATTACACTTTTAATATCTTTAATTAGAGACTGTGTAGCCCTAAAAATATTTGGGATTCTAAGTTACAAATGAAACAATGATTCTAAAATAACAAAGAGAATAAATTAAAGGTCGGTCTCAATAGCAATGGTGAAAGGAATTTTTTGTGATAAACAAATACTTAAAGAAACTAAAATCCTTATTTATTAATAAACAGTGAGAAGTACAGGGACATCATTTTATTTTTACTAACATTTTTAATATTAACCTGGCTATACCTTTCTATTAACGATTGAAACAGGAAACACCCTTTGCTACCCCTTCCAGACTGGAGTTCGATGATACTGGCGTAAAATACAAATCACTTTACTAGGTATAGGAGGAAAGAAAAGTAGTTCATCCATTTATGTAAACTAGGAAATATCGCAATTTTGAGTTTGATAATTTTCATTGGGGTTTTGTTTAATCAATATACAGTACTGTATTAACACTTTTAGTGTTTTTACTCACGAACTGAGCTATCCATTCGGACGTATTCATTATGCAGTGTATATTGAACTGTTACAGCACATTAGCGTACAATATAGAGAATGAAGTTAAATTGAAAAATAATCATAATATGGATATTTAAACACATTTTAGAAAATGGTGGCCGTTCATTTCGATACAGGCTTCAGTTCTTTTGTGCATATTATCGCACTATAGACTATTGTACCTAATTCCAATTACCAGTTTCTTCCTTCGTACGAGTGACTCATGTTGAAATAATTCTGTACCTACTCTATAAAAGAGTACTTACGTACTATAAATTCAATCTCCACTTCTGCCCGATCCGAAAAGATAAAATTACTCAGAAATGCTATCTACTGTCCGTTCAAGTGGTTTTGTCGCATGGTCGTAGAAAGGGGGGATCACGTGACAGTTACTTACTTAACGAGGCCCTTTTATTTAAGTTATTCTAAACACTTGTATAATATTACGTAGACGTCCAATTCCTAACAGAAATTAATGTTTTCAGAAGAGAGCTAAGATAGCTGACTTAACAGAGGGGCGAACAGAAGCAGGTGGGGGAAACCGGGATGCGACGTAGGCAAATGGACGACAGTACCTGTGCGAAAATATGATTCAATATTGAAAGCTCTTTCGTCACTGGAAAACGCGAACATATTTCTGGAACGTACAATACTCACTAACTCAGTACTGCTTACGCGCCCTCGGCTCTGTGTCGTGAACGGTTGGAAGTTTACTAGTAGAAGAGGTGGGAGTGAAGTACATTCAAAAACTCAGGTACAATAAAAATTGAAGTAAAAATAAAATGCTGCCCTGTACAATAACTTACAGTGCAGAAACATGGAATACGAAATTGACTTTTTAAGGTGGTCAGCACGATGTTATAAGCTATAGAAAAGATGAATTAAAAAATTATGTTATAGAATTTCTGGAACATAAATAAATATAATGGTTTGGACACTATTTGAATATGATGGTTGGCTTTTACTAGGGCTCCGTACACTCAGGCATTCTTTGGTCCATTGTGTGCCCTACATATGCGATGGTTGTCCACGTCTGACTGGTAGGTGACCTGGGTGGCATGACGCTGACAGATGGACCATCCTGTCTCGTCCCCTGATAGAGCCAGATCCCATCCGCATACGAGTAACTTGATTAAGCCCCAGGGGTCCGAAGCCCCAAGACCTTCCTATATAAGCATCGGAAACTCGTACTAGCCCCAAGATTTCGCCCCAGCCTATTTGTACTATTGCCGATGATAAATGAAATGAGGTCCACACCTGATGAGTAACGGTTAGCGCGTCTAGCCGCGAAACCAGGTGGCTCGGGTTCGATTCCCGGTCGGGGAAAGTTCCCTGGTTGAGGTTTTTTCCGGGGTTTTCCCTCAACCCAATATGAGTAAATGCTCGGTAACTTTCGGTGTTGGACATCGGACTCATTTTACCGACATTATCACCTTCATCTCATTCAGACCCTAAATAACCTAAGCTGTTGATAAAACGTCGTAAAAATCTACTAAATGAAATGAGAAGGTGGAGGTAGATTTGGAGTGTGTTGATGGAATAATAAAGGGAAATAGAAGTATTCCGAGAAAAACCCTACGCAACATCTTTGTCCACCACAAAATTCCATCACGAACTTGCCAAAGATCGAACCCGGGCCGCCTGGATGGAAGACCAGCGTGCTAGAACTTGAGTCACAGACGTGGCATGATTAGGACGGATGCAATACTGCGTCAGAGGAGTTTAGAATGGGTCAAAACTAGGAAGGAAAAAATATAAGACATAATAAAACATGGCTGGAGGATATTATTGATGTGATGGAAGCGAGAGAATTACAGGCATAAACCCGAGTCACACGGGGATAGTTTACAGGAGTCAAGTGCTTGCAGCCTCTAAACTTGATGTTATATTTGTGATCACACGGAGACATTAAACTTGAAACCATGCTTGAAAAAAAAGCGCGCGCTGAATGTTGTATTCGCAGTGGTGTTTGAATTCTTGTATTCTGTTATAGTTAATAAAAATCAATAGTGAACTGGCATTTTTAGTTTGGTGAAACTGAAGATGCCACCAGCACATATTCAAACATGTGTGCAGCTAATTGGCGCCTTGTTATTGTATGAATTACAAAATATTCTTTAAAAAAAGGAAAAGAGAACATGGGTTAAGAAATGGATTCGTAGAAGAATTATGCATGGTGCATCCAATACCTTGTTGAAAGAATTAGCTGAAGAAGGTCCTGCAGAATACAGGAAACATCTCAGAATGAGTCCTGTTTTAAGTGTTTTTAACTTTTTCGAACCACTTCTACGTCTATGTTTTCGAAACCTTGTTCCATGAGTTCACTGACTAGTTTCTGGAATAATAATTCCAGCTTGTTTTTATTGAGGTATTCTTTGTCACGTATATTCCATAGAATTTCATACTTCTCATACACTTCCAAAAACTTTATGATATCGTTGGAATTCCACTTAGGGGCGCTCATTATTAATTATTATTAATTTACTTCGACAATAGGCCTAAAACTACAAACTTTCTACTTGCCAAGTTGCTACAAGTTCGCATTCACACGCGGGAAGTGGTGGAGTCAAGTTGGTCACGTGACGGGAAAGTGGACACAAAAGTTGACGGGTCGTCAACTCAAATTCTGCTTGACCGCCAAGTACAACTTGACTGTCTCGACCATATCATACGGGGAAAGTTGAAGGAAAGTCGACTTACTCCAAGCACTTGACTCCTGTAAACTATCCCCGTGTGAATTAGCCCATAAACACTGGGCACAGGAAGATACATTTAATTTTAAAACCTATGTGGTATGTTATTTAATGATTCGTAATAATGAACCTATGGGTATTGTCAGTATATCATTTAACTACTTAAACTTCAAAGTTTAATTTCAACGTAGAGGAGAAATGGTCGACAAATTTTGTCTGCAGCCATCCATTCGGAACACTGCAACACAGGACCGACAGTTATAGGCTACCTCCAGCTCGGAAGAAACCATGCTAAGAATATTATCACAATTTAAAATCCATCGCCTTAGACTGGTTTGAATCCGTGAACCTCGGATCCAAGACTAGCATTACACCACCGAAGAAAACAGCAAGGCGAATAGAGACTATCTCCTATGGTAAACATATCGATTTGTTACGTCAATTAACATCGTCTCCTCTCAAGAGTTGTCAGTAGTCCATTAATATTCATTTAAAGACGGACGTAAAGTCCAACAATCGATGACAGCAATTTTAGTGACTACATCGCGGTGTATCCAGTCCAGATGTGTGTACTGTCTTCCTTTCTTGAAGAAAGAAAGTGGAGGAAGATGCAGTAAAAGCAATACGTTTAAAACAGGGGCGTAATTTCAGTTTTTGCTTGGGGAAGGGGCAATATTTTTAGGGAAAACTTTACAAAGTAGGCTATATCGCGTGGTGTACTCTCTATTTCTTCGGATATGAACTATTTTCCATACCGTAAAATGGGATAAACTTGAGTGCTGGACTTAACTTGACCATAATATAAAAACAGAAACCGAATGACATTGTTGTTTTGAGACATGATTTTTTTTTTGTGTGTATGCAGCTGAAGTGTAAAAATTAAAACCTAAAATTTTCGACAGGCCTGTCTATTCGCCCAAATTATATTGCAGGCGAAGCCAAAGTGTTTCTTTTCCACGGGTATGAGGCAAAATGTTAATTTTATAAATTTAGAAATTAATGCAGAAACACTACTTGTAAAAGCTACTTCTATGTATACAGGTAATTCAGCACATTTATTGCACCTGTGCGCGTTATTTTTTATAAGATTTACAGTAGCTCAGAGACACGATCCCCAAAATCTTTAAACAGGTCGTGGGTTGTGGTTATAAAGAAAGCAGGAAAATATAAACCTGATGACACTCACTAGCTGAATAATATAGGCTACCCTAACTTCTGTAAATAGTAAATGAGTGAAATAATAATATAGCGAATTCCGAAAAACATTGGTTTGGTTGCACATGCAGTTTACTTCAAATAATAGTAAAAAAAAAAAAAAATGTCAATTCACATCTAGGGCTGACTGCAGTCCTCATAAATTTATTTTATACACTGAAAATATTAATATTTATTTATGCAGTGAATTAAAACACCAGATTGTCTGGTGGATTCCTAAGAAGGCAAGACAGGAAAGATATTATCGGATGAAATGCTATTGGCACGATTTCTTGAATGAGTCCCAATAAATCTCTTTTTTTATTTAAGTGTTTCTAAAAGTAGAATATTTTAATATTAAATATGAAGTTCTCACATTTCTTTCTTTAGTAGTACTATACTTCGTTCCATAATGTCTGACAGGAGAAGTAGGCCTAAACATTGCTGGCAGAGGAGGAGAGAAGTATAATTGCTTTTCAACCAATGACAGAGGTCTCATTCCACGCTTATGTTGAAGTTGGGCTGCATGAAGTGTTCTACCCCCTCCCAACTTCAAGATAAGTATGAAGCGAGACTTCTGCCATAGGTTGATTAGCAATTATACTTCTCTCCTCCTCTGAAGGAAATGTTTACTTCTCCAGTCAGACATTATGGGACGAAGTATAGTTAATATAATTTTTTTAACCTTGTACTCAGAGGGGGCAACTGCTATACCATTCTCCTCTTAAATGATGCCCCTGGTTTGAAATTACAACATGTAAATTATTGTGTTTTATTCGTTACTGTAGCATCGATGGCAGAGAATCCCATTACCGGTACACAGACCTTCGAACAGAATATTGGGCAACTCAATACGTGAACTCTGAAGTTAGGGTCAAAGAAATTATCTCAGACCTTTGGTGACGTGGTGTTAAAACAACGATGTCCCGTATAATTGAAAGCGTACTGGTATGTGCAGTACTTTCAGGACTTCATTAATAGCGATTATTAATGTTTTAATATGCCAAGAATTGTTTACTGATATCAACCGTTGCAATTAAGATTGCGATCAGCGACATTCATTTTTATATAATATGTATCGCGATCTAAAGATGGGTTCGGGATGGATAGACATATTCTCATCTAGGTTCCCAAGAAAATCGGAAAAAATATGGAATATTCTGCACTGATTAAAAAAAAAATAAGATTTTGTGTATATTTACCATCCTACTTGAACAGGAACTTGAACAAAATGAACTGAAAATGCATTCTTAACGAAATAGATTCACCTGAGAATGCACCGTTATAAATCAATCAGCGTCACATGTACAATACGTTTTTAAGGCTTCAAATCGTGAAATGCGACACAATCCTCACTGAAAAATGATTTCACAATAAGCATTGGTTTTACTGTCTTTATATAGTCTACAACTGTTTGTCTCAACAGTTCATAGTGAGTTGATGAGAGAAAACAATCTTTCAACATTTGAATTTCTACCAGGGATACACATAATGAAGTCGGCCTGGGTAGCGCAGTCGGTATAGCGCTGACCTGTGCTCGAGGTTGCGGGTTCGATCCCGGCTCAGGTCGATGGTGTGCTTAAATGCGATAAGCTCATGTCAGTAGATTGACTGGCATGTAAAAGAACTCCTGCGAGACAAAATTCCGGCACACCGGCGACGCTGATATAACCTCAGCAGATGCGAGCGTAGCTAAATAAACCATAATTTTTTTTACACAAAATTAATTTTTAAATTTGAGAGCTCATCATCAACACTTCTGAACAGATCCACCCAGACTTCATCTAATTGTTTTGATTTAAGAATTTCCTTCAATTCACCATCTTCTTTGGAGTTGAGAATATTTTTGACGATAATTATGATCTCATCAAATAAGTGAGATTCAAAAATGTTTGACGTTCATTGACATAACAGTTGAAATTATTGAAACGAGGCATCGTAGACTGTGTCTGCGGCAGAAACAATCGAGCATGTAGGCTACGTATGGCTGTGCAGTAGAATTTCCAGTTTATAAATACCACAGGAAGAATTTGTAAACCGGATTTCTCAAGGTCAAAACAATTAGTTCTGAAACAGCTGTATTGCTCTACTATCGTCTTACCTTAGTATAGTAGAATGAGGACGCACACACGCATTAATGGATTTTTGAATAGAAACAGATTGCACATCACACACGACAGCACTATTATGTACTCACCACAATCCTTGAAAGCAACAAAGACTACTGCCGGAGGGAGAAGTTCGTGTTTGTATTATACAGACACTCTCGGGTCTTCACTGCGACTGGGGGCGTGGCGTAATGCCAGGGTCGACCACTTGCCACGCTGTGCGGCGTTGATCAAACTACGCGAGTTAACAGTGCCAATGAAAACAGTCTGGAGAATATTTTCCTCCTTGCTTTATGAATTTAATTTCTTTGTTCCATAACATGTTTGCTTAAATTAGGAAATGATTTAGGTTAGTCCTTCAGTCTGAACATTTAATGATGATTAACCTGAACGTTGTCGTAATCATGGCTCATAGGCATGGGGTGCATGAAAGGAATTGTTCCTGGAGGTCAAAGTAATATAGACTACCGTCATTTCCCATAACTATGGTCCTCAAACACAACTATGGTCCACGAATACTACCATTTAAATTTTGTATTCCATAACGTAATACCTCGTTTATCTTTATTTTTGCTGTACTGTAGTTTGAAGTCAAGTCTCTGCAGCTATCTACGAACGGTCTATGTTACTTCTGCAATGTACTTTGAATGGTTGTATCGTGGACCTTAGTTATGTTCCAGGACCATAGTTATGGGAAATGACGGTACCATCTCTCTTAGAATTACGTATGAAGAAAGCATAATTCTGAGGAGTTACAATAGATTTATTTGCAAATTCATATACAAATCAATGTTAACGTTAACATTATGTTTCTAAATGTAGAGATTCATTAGGCAATTTAATCTTTTTATAGTACGGGTGAGAAAGAACTGGGACAAGCCTGGAACATGTTATAGGGGAAAGTCCGTTCAGTTCACTTCATGTGGCAGATACGCGAGATATCAGCTCCTTTTTTAAAAGTACTGAACAAAGTGGAATTAGTAAAATAATGAAGAATCTGACGATAATAATATTACGGATCGCCACCGGTGAAGCTCAGTCGGCTCAGACGCTTGCCTGCCGATCCAGAGTTTCGCTTGAGCGTGGGTTCGATTCCCGCTTAGGCTGATTACCTGGTTGGATTTTTCCAGGTTTTCCCCATCCGTTCGAAATTGGAAAGATAAAATATCTCAACACACTGAAATTGATACACTTATTTTAACATAACGTATTTGTACACGTGTGTACATATACCGTAACACAGGAAAGCACCGTATTTGGCTTAGGTCTCAAATTCTATTGGTTGCCTCCAAATATACTGCACATAATCCCAACCGATTAAAAAGATTACATTTTGACTCGTCTGAAAATTGACATGCTTTATGCACTCAGTATCTTTATTTACATGCTCTTTTGCAAATGCCATTCTCCTAGATTCATTCCTCTTATTAATGTATCGCTTCTTTGTAGAAACTCGGCCGTTATACAGGGACATCATTTTATTTTTACTTCAACTTTTATTGTACCTGAGTTTTTGAATGTACTTCACTCCCAACCCTTCTACTAACGAAGTTCCAATTGTCCACACAGAACCAAGGCCGCAGTACTGAGTTAGTGAGTATAGTACGTTTCAGAAATATCTTCGCGTTTTCCAGTGACGAAAACTTCCAATATTGAATCATATTTTCGTACAGGTACTGTCGTCCGTTTGCCTACGTCGCATCCCGATTTCCCCCGTCTGCTTCTGCTCGCTCCTCTGTAAAGACTAATGGCTGAGCTTTCTTAGATCTTTTCTGAAAACATTAATTTCTGTTAGGAATTAATTGGACGTCTAAGTAATATTATGCAACTGTTTAAAATAATTTAAATAAAAGGGCCTCGTTGAGTAATTAACTATCACGTGATTGCCCCCCTTTCTACGATCCTGCGACATAACCACTTGGACGGACAGTAGATAGCATGTCTGAGCAATTTTATCTGTGCGGGTCGGGCAGAAATGAAGACTGAATTTACAGTACGTAAGGTACTCTTTTATAGAGTAGGTACAGAATTATTTCAACATGAGCTACTAAGTATGAAGGACGAAACTGGTAATTGGAATTAGATGCAATAGTCTATAGTGCGATAATAGACACAAAAGATCTGAAGCCTGTATCGAAATGAACGGCCACCATTTTAAAAAATATGTTTAAATATCCATATTATGATTATTTTTCAATTTAACTTCATTCTCTATATTGTACGCTAATGTGCTGTAGACAGTATAATATACGCTGCATGATGAATACGTTCGCATGGATAACTCAGTTCGTGAGTAAAAACACTTATTGTTAACACTGTACTGTATTTTGATTAAACAAAATGTAATGAAAATTATCAAACTCAAAATCGCGATATTTCCTACTTTACGTAAATGGATGAACTACTTTTCTTCCCTCCTATACCTAGTAAAGTGATTTGTTTGTATTTTACGCCAGTATCATCGAACTCCAGTCGTGGAAGGAGGTAGCAAACTGTGTTTCCGGGTCTCAATCATTAATCCAAAGGTATAGCCAGGTTAATATTAAAAATGTTAGTAAAAATAAAATGACGTCCCTGTATTAGTGTTTACGCAATACTTTTCAGTGTTTAAGAATTGACTTTCTTTCGCAGGTATCTTTCAACCTGATGGTCAATTTTGGAGCACTCATTTTAGGGTTTTCTCTCTTACCTGATTTGCGATCCAGTGTTTGTCCTTAACTGTGAAAATCTTTCTGAAACTCTTTTTCTGTTTGTTAGTAATTATTTCTTGTCTGTGAAGCATTCAACATCCGTATGCAGCATTGATTGTGGTCTGTGCACCGCTACTATTTTATAAATTTATCATACCTTTAAAATGCCGTGCCTAGTAAGTTTTTCGCCTTAGAATTTCTGTAGGTTCCTTCATTCGAACAGCGACACACGAAGAGAAAGTGGCAGACAGACTTGAAGCTCGCTTGTATAAAAATAGTTTCTTACCAGCGACCCCAGATCTCCTTCCAAAGGCGTGCGCTCGCGTATATTTTAGTTGTTTTTCCTCCCTACACCCTGATCATTATCATTGTCCGAGGGCGAAACTCGTCATAAAATTAAAATTTCGGAAATAAATTAGTCGTTGATAAAATTCACGAGTGTGTGTATGCCTGTATGTATTTGTTTGTGGAGAGAGGTAAGAAGAATATCCGTCTGCATGTAGACCGCGAAAGAATGTTCAACATGCGTACAATCTCCAGGAGATAGAAATGAGATGAGATGTAAAGTTTTTCATCCCCTGAGCTACCATAAGCAGGCTCCTCAATGTCATCTAATAACACAGACCGTCCCACTAACACCAGTAGGACGTCATCGAAGTTGTCCCCGAAAGACTTGATCATTCCACGGTATTAGCGATGGATGCCATCAAACGTCTCTCGTATAGCATAAGGAATAGGCAGCCTCTGCTGATACGTCAGCAGGCACCAAACATCGGGCATTCCTAACAGGCTAAGTTGCTCAGAGAAGTTGTAACTGGCTAGCCGTCTTCACTCGGTATCACCGAAGCTCGTACTTCATACTTTTTTTTTAGTTGGTTATTTAACGACGCTGTATGAACTACTAGGTTATTTAGCGTCGATGAGATTGGTGATAGCGAGATGGTATTTGGCGAGATGAGGCCGAGGATTCGCCATAGATTACCTGATATTCACCTTACGGTTGGGGAAAACCTCGTAAAAACCCAACCAGGCAATCAGCCCAAGCGGGGATCGAACCCGCGCCCGAGTGCAACTTCAGACCGGCAGGCAAGCGCCTTTTATACCCTGAAATAATTTTTATATGAAATGAAATAAGCGGAAGAATAGGATGAAATGGTGAGTGTTTTTTAATTTATTGGTTTACTTTACGATGCTTTGACAACTGCTATGGTTATCTAGCGTCTAAGTGAGATGAAGGTGCTAATGTTAGCGAAATGAGTCCAGGGTCCAGCGCCGAAAGTTACCCACTACTTGCTCTTAATAACTTACGGGGAAAATCCCGGAAAAACCTGAACCAGATAACTTGTCCCAACTAGAGTTTAAACTTGGACGTGCTCAATTCACAGTCAGACATACTAACCCTTAACTCCATAGCGGTGGACCTGGAGAATGTTAAAATTGATTTGTAATTTTGAGGGAAATGGGAAAATCCCAAGGAATCTCCCTTCCTTCCATCTTCTCCACCATAAGTATGACTCCGGTCAACACCTGGCATGGAACCCTTGCTCGTGAAAGAATAATCTCTCACTCTTGCACTGAGGTACCAAAAGGGCAATAATTCTCTTGCTCTCCTTCGAACATTGTACTTGCAATTGTAACTCAATACGTCATGTAGTTAATGTGCTTTGGAACCAAATCAAAGTTCTTTACGGTCAAAGTTGTTTGTAAACGCAAGCATGTTTTATCTTTTCCCGTCTGCTATTTTACAACTCACTTTAAAGATATGTACAATCAACCTTTGTACGCAAGCATCAATTTTAGCGTAACACGATTACGTTTACTTATTCTGAAATACCTAGCTTACTTCATACTTTTACAAGTTTAGACTAGTGTACTGTAACTGTATGTGTCATTGTCTTCAGCATTGTGGCTTACTGGTGATGTGCACTAATCATATGATATCGGTTAAAATGAATACAAGCCATATAATAACATATGCCAATGAAAACAGAATCACAATAGTCCAAGGCCTACTGATATACCCGGAGATCCTACACACGCGATATGACCTGGATGTTAAAACGTGTATAAATTAATTTCGCAAATGAAAATGTTTTCAATGAAAACAATTAATTTCTAGTGCGTGAGTTTCGAAAGAATAGGTTTGTAGATATTAAAAATGAACAAAATTCGTCCTAAAATTTAGAGACATTGTTGCACGTAGAGGAATAGACATGCATGTGACGTGCTTATATGTACTTCTATGAAAAATGTTCAAACCATATTTTTACAACATTACAATGCTTTACCTTTACTTTGTTTTTATGTTTTGTAGTAAAAAATAAATATGTATGCCAGTGATAAACTTTTTAGATTGCTGTATTATAAAATTAAGTTATTTTTTATACGTGTGTTAAAAATATCATTTTTGTGAACGGAAATGTCTGGGAAACAAGGCCTCTCGGCAAATATAGGAACAAAATAAAATAAAAAACACTATGTGTTACACTATTTTTAAGGAGCTGTTGCTGAAGTAGGCTGTGCACCATTTTGCAAATTTTTTGAACAACTGTTTATTAGTGAAAAAAAAACAAGTTATGAAAATGAATAATGGTTCGGAAAACGAAGAAAGTGAATCTGAATAAATGAAAGTGAATATTGGTAGAGTTACTTTAGAATTCTTAAATTCATTGAATATATAAGTGAAATCATATGGTAAATGCAGAGAAAACGTTTTATTTGTCAGTTAAGATACGGACTAGCAGTCTAGTAGTTTTTTTCGAATACTCTAATTTGCTCAAAGTCCAACTCTGTTGACGGTTTCTGTGATAAATATTATCAGGACATTCACTCCTGCAAAGAGATGCTTCATCACACACATGTCTGGGTGTGACACTGTATAAAGTCAAGCAGTACTTGAATGACGATCCTTATGCTTAAGGAATATTCCATCTCCCTCCAGATCTATTGAAAATTAACAGGTTTGATTTAAGGTTTAACTAGTAGCATGTAGCCCTTATAATTTCTTGCACATATTTCTGTTCATAAAAATAAGAGGTGGTGAGGGAAAACGAAGAATAACAAAATAAAAATATAACGTGCTTCTATACGATATATTCGATGAATGCAGCTGTCGAACTGTAATTTACACAATTATGGTTCGAACTCATAATTAAAATTATAATTATAATTATTCTTTTCGCTAAATTTAGTGGTTATTGACAATATTGCAAGTAAAGTCTCGCACATAAAGATATTACAAAATAACATTTTTTAAAAATATAGTTCTACTTTGGTAAGATCAATCAAGTACCTTCCATTAAAAGGTTCATTTCGATACCATCTAAAAATTTAATGTAAAATATTTTAAATAATTGGCCTTATATGAAAATATAGAGATTAATGTTATAACACTTTACTTCTAGGCAAAGAAGTTACGTTTGAACCTAAATGGAATGGATTTTTAAAACTATAGAGTCTGTTTTGCATTTTCAAAAATTTTGTACCGAGCATGACGTAGTAATGGTTATCATTCAGAAGATTCGGAGGTGGATGCTATCCTGTCCTACGTTTTTCGTAGTTTCTCAAGTCTCTCCAGGTGATTCCTGGGATAATACTAATTTTTAAAGGGCCATGACCCATCTCCATTCTAATCCCAATTAACCCTCACAATCACTTCGTCTATCATCCTATCATCTCCAGCGACAGGTCTGCCATCTATCCTTTGCACTCGTCGAAAAGTGTTCTCTGTGAGTAAGGTGGTGAACAATTGTACTGTGGTTTCCTGGGCAGGCCTACTGGAGAATGACCAGTGATCAAGGTATAGGCATTTTTTATTATCCAGGATGTTACATTATATATATTGTGTCCACAGAAACATTTCGTGATTATAAACTGCTATAATTTTGTAACTATGCGTATTACGAAATCCATAACGGTTCCATTAGAAAGAACAGCTCAATGAATTTCAGGGGATGTATTTGTAATAAATTGTTGATGGAAAACACTGATAGCACAATATGAAAAAAGACATTGTTCCCGCTCTTTCGCTTGTCATTATGGCATTGTTGGATAGAAGAAAATTATGTTAAATGGTCCCCTGTGAATGTTTACATTTCAACTCAATGTGAAATCTGCAGCATTTAGGCCCAATTGTATAAAACTCCCTGACTAAAGATCAACTTTGATCGTAGATCGAAAAGTGAACCGAGTTCAGACACTTCTTCTATTGTATAAAACTTTTCTGCGATCAAATTACCTCGGTTCAAATGCAATCTAAGTTCACGTGAAAAGGATCTGGCAACATCGCATAAACAGGTGAAATACGTGATGCGTGGTCCATGTTATACCCGCGGTTATTTAGTAAGTCTGTGTGTTATACAGGTTTGTTCAGTGTTGCCAATCTAGCGACTTTAACTCTTTTTCAACAACAATTTCTTTTAACTTTTATATTGCTTAAATAGGGATTTAGTGACCTTTTTAGTACCCCAATAGTGACAAAATTTAATCTTTCTTTGTTGATAATGAGAAATCTAGCTACTTTACAACTACTTTTTGGCGACTTTCCGTATACTCTGTTGGGGACACTGGTTTTTTGTGCAATATAAATAATGGCGGACAATAAGAAGAAGGTTGACTGTTCTCCGAGTTGTTAACATGTTATAGTGTTTGATACTGCTAAACATAATAAAGCTTTATAAAACGACAATTTTAGTTTAGTAATACAGTAAATTGAAAATTTATGAATGTACCTATCATATCCATTAATAATTAATGGTTGTTATAAACATAATATAATTATAGGTTATGTTATTTGATACTGCTGAACACGATAGAGCCTTATAAAATATAGGATTGTTTGTGTATTAAGGCAAGAAATTGAAAGAAATATATATAAATGTACCTATCATATCTATTAATATTAATAATAATGGATATTTTATTTGCACAATCTGTCACTCGAATATTTCAAACAGAAAAGAAATAACTGAACTTGGATCATCTAACTTAATCGGAGAAATTTCTTCAGTCAAAGTTGACTTTAGTTTGAGACAAATTAATCTCAGATTAGACTTTATACAACACAAAATTCCAAGTTCAGCTGAAACAAGGATCAATTTAACCTCTGATCTAAGATTAAATGGTTTATACAATCAGGCCTTAGAGAGTTACGGCGAACCCACAAGGAACGTAGTTGGTGTGTATTGTACCATCTGAGAATCGTCTTGTCAGTAGGTGCCGCATGTTGAAACTCCCGTCTAAAGGCATGCTGAACTCCGTGTGCTATGGTATTCACTAACTCTTAGCGCCTTGTCTAATCCTGCCATACCTATATATGATGCTGATTCACGCAATAAAATTTAAGAGTCATTCACTGTCAGTATTTTTCGCTCTTGTGAAAAAGTATTTCAGAGAGTCATCATGTATAAGCACAATCTTAAACCTGTGTTCTTCATATAAAATTTGTAGTAAGAAATTGAAGCATAGTATCCTTGAAATACCATAGCTTGCCCTGTACATTTCATTAAACGCAACAGTACATCGAAATAAGCTTTCATAATTACGTATTCCGAAAGTGACTTCTTTTATATCGATTATATTAGAGGAGACATTGTAGCTTTATGATGAACTATAATCAATCAAGAAACAACAACGGGACGGGTAGCTCAGTTGGTAGAGCGACTGACTATGGACTCCAAGTTCAAGAGAAGTGCCGGCGGTTTTCTCATTAGCAAAACTTCCAGAACGGCTCTGAGGTCCACTCAACTTTCTGTCAAATTGAGTACCCGTACGATTCTGTCCTGGGGGAAAGGGTAGCCTGAGCGTTGTATTCAATTCAATTCAATTCAATTCAATTCAATTCAATTCAATTCAATTAAATTCAATTCAATTTATTTGGCCATTAGACATACAGTTTTAGGCTTCATCAGAATACATGAAAAAAAACATATAAATACATTTAAAAAACACTAATAACAGAAAACAGTAAAATTTAAGTAATACAGTACAATCAAAACATGAAATAATTTGAAACTTTTAAATTGAAGAAAACTAACTAAATTGCAATTAAAACTTATTTATTAAAATACAATTTCATACGAATTTGTGTTGAAAAACTCAGCAACAGAATAAAAGGGATTATTTAATAACCAATTGTAAAATCTGGTTTTGAAACTATTGATTGGTAATTTATAATATTGACTAGGGAGCTTATTATATAATTTCATCCCCATAATTAAAAAGTTTGTATTGCTCTTGTGTAATCTACAATATGGAATATTAATTTGTTCACTATTTCTAATTTCATGATCATGTATATTGGCCACTAATGAGTAGTTATATAGCACCGAGGCAATGAAAGTATGGAACTCTATATCCATGACCTCCATGCGTCTTAATGGCGTATACATCATTAGGCAGGTCTATTATACACAAGTCCCAGAAGGTGGGGATGACATTGGAAAACACTACGGGTGGCATTTCAATTCCGGAGAGGTCCGAGACATTACTCAAGCAGATCTAAAACAGTCATCAAATATCACAAATCGTCATTGGTATACTAGTGAAACACAGTGGTGGCTCGTGGGTATTGAATTAAGAGGAGCTGCATACAAAAATAAACCAAGCAACTTACTTCATTTAAAGATTAGTTCCATGCGCCTTATCTTGTAAGTTGTGTTTAAATGAGACAGGCTCATGTCAGTAGATTTACTGGCATTTAAAAGAATCCTGCGGACAAAATTCCGGCACACTGGCGACGCTGATATAACCCCTGCTGTTGCGAGTGTCGTTAAATAAACCATAATTTAATTTTTTATATGCAGATTTGAACCTTAGAAATATCTAACTGGCGATGTCGTAGTTGGTTGTATAATATATAATATATACATGATACATCAATAAATGAAAAAAATAACAGCCAGAAATTGAATTCAGGATCTTCAAGAGTACGCACCAGTGCGCTTGCCTCATTTATTGTGATGTTAGATGTTTTCGATTCCATTATGATTTGAAAACATTCTAGCAATGGCTCCTTCTTCTCATGAACAACATTTACTGTTCTTATTTTAAATTCATTTTGTTGCCCCAGCTGATGGAATTGTCTTTGAAACACATTAATCTAATACAGACTGTATGGAGATCGAGAGAAGAAAGCAGGGATACTGGATAAATTATCAAAAAATATGCGAGCCTTTGTATTTTGTTTAGCGGCTCTTTCCATTATGAGATTCAACTGATGGGCACTTAATTTCACATTTCTCCTCAATTGTTAAGGTTCTGAACTGAATAGACTGTAAATATTGTACAGAATTAAACATTGTTGCATTTGTTATACTCACAACATTAAAGAACATGCATTTAAAACTGCGCGCTACTGACAAACTGCTGCAAATTTTGCAGCTCCTGGAAACTCTGGATTCACGGCAAGGGACAGCAGGGGGAGGGGTAAAACTAACGCGCAAAGCATCCGAGACGAGACTGACAGCTCCAGGGGAGGAAGTGGCTTCACCCTAACAGTCCTTGTCTCTGGTTTCGCTCTGGCAGCACCAGGGGAGGAAGTGACTTCACTAACGATTGCGTGCATGTCATTGAGAGCGAAATGTTTTAAAAATTCAAGCCGCTAAATAGAGACTGTATAATAAATGTTTTTCATAACATAAAACGAGACAAGAGCCACAAATGTCTGGGGGTGCTGCAGCTCCGCAGCCCCTCTTCGAAAGCCGCCCCTGGTGAAACATCATTTCGGTTGCCTCCTCGGAAGCAAGGCAAGGTTCTTCGTCCAGCACCGGGAACGTACCTCCGAAAGACCAAAGAGTATTGCCCATAGGGTGTCTCCGTGTGGCACCGGAACACAGTCGTGAACGTTTTACACAGAAACAGTAAACTGGCGGGCTCGGATCACCGAAGCTCGTACACCTTATCATGATACCATATTTTTAATGACAAAATGAAGAAAAGAATATGATGAAATGCAGAGTGTTAGAAAACTATCGCTCTCAGATCGTAAAAAAGTCCGCAATAAATTCGCGCTCTAGCAGTGAGCAGCCGGAGTAGTCATATGCAACATAACATCATTGCTTGATCCCGTTCTCACTTCATTTAAATCCTTATATTTTTGGTTTTTGGGTAGTTTAAAAATTGTGATTTATTGGTTTGAAGTGGAAAATTTTGTATCTTCTACGAGTGGACTTGTGGAAAAAATATGAAACATGTCGGAGATTGGATCATATATAGAGACTAAGAGGAAGGCGGAAAATAGGTACATTTGGAGAATGATGGATTTGCAGCCCGTGGATAGATCATTACGAATGAATGCCGGAGATATTTCAACGTGTTAGATAATTCATGTCAGCGATCATCAGCACAGTGCACCCTCGGGCTAGCGTTTCTTATCCGCTGATAAGACATTGCACTGGCGTGCATCTGTGGCTGCTGGCGGGTACGCTTCCTCCCTCCCCCTTCTGCATGACGGTGCATATTGCGGTACACTTCTCACCCTTTACTCATTTCAGCGAGTGCTTACGATCACTGCTCTATATAATGGTTATACGTAACTCTTTAAAGTCACATTCATTTGTATTTTGTTGCTGATTTGTTCATACGAGAAAGATGTATTGATAAGTCATACATTCATACAGAAATGTATAATTTAAAGATCACTATTGTTTTTTGTTACAGAATAGTGGAGAAGGCGGTGTTGTCATGATGATCTACAGCTGTGTACGTATTCTTGCAGCCACTTACGTAATTCCACTCTGCTTGTGAAGAGAGAATGCTGCAGATCCCCTGTGAATCTCGTTCAAAAGGTAAGAAAAAAGTGTGTAGTATTCTGTACTGAAAAAAGGTAATATTGTTTCATCACTATGAAAATATTGTAGGTAGTTTCTGATGTATGGAGTTGTTCAACTATCGTTAAAGATTTGATAGTCCTCTAACTTTGTAAAGAAGTAAGTTCATAGAAGAATAATACAGTTTTTAATACAATAATGAGATTTATTAAGGTATAAACCAGTTTCAGAACATTAAGATATGGTAGACTTTTTCTCCCCCATCATTAGTAGCAGGGTTTAAGCCACAGTCACATTTGTCACATTTGCTACTCGACTTCTAAAAATGCAACACACTTTGAATGTAAATGTGCAAAAATGCGACAACCACATTGGACTTCAGAAACGAAGATGGTAATGGAGAAAATGAAATCAGAGATGTGTATGAACTAATCTGAATTTAAATGAAATGCTAATGGCATGGACAATGTTCAAAAATGTATTGAGCAATAGATGTTCAGGAATTGATTTCAAATAGTTGGTGCAATTCATGTAAATTAAATGAACAATTTCTTCTAATTGATTTATATAATTCCATCGCATACTGTAAATTGTGAGTGAGGATTTAGTTGCATGAATCTTGTAAAAACTGGAATTGGAAACCGCCTTTCAGTAAAAAGAATTAGCACTCTGATAACAATAAATTTTGAAGGGCCTACTAGTAAAGAATTTAAATGTTTAGAGTGCCCATAAAATAAAGTATTTTAATGTGATGTAAATTCAGTTGTAATTGCCTACGTCTAATGATTGACCTAGATAAGTATATCTAGAATGTGCTAAGATGGATTGAAAATAATAAAACTCCAAGAAACAAATTACATTACAAATTTTTGTTTCTGTATACTTTATTAATTTTATCTTTCTGCACACTTATTTATAATATAATTTTTCATTTGTGCATTTTTGCGATAAGTATTTATTTTCTTGCTTAATCCCTGATTAGTGACCTCTCTTCCAGGGAATTAAATATTTTGCGGAATATCTTCAGTTTTTTTTAAGGTTCCACAATGACGACTAATTGCGGGATTCACACCTCAGTCCATTTAGAGTTCTGAATCTTCTCAATGCTCTGGAACAATCTCTATTATATTCATAGTAACAAAGGTAAAGGTAAAGGTATCCCCTTTACATGCCATGAAGGGACTTGGGGGCATGGAGGTAGAGTCCCATGCTTTCGTGACCTCGGCACTACAATGAGGTGGTGTGGTCGGCACCACGCTCTGACCGCCTTTTACTCAATTTTATAGGAGGCTGAGTGAACCTGGGGCCGTTCTGGAACACTGAATGTAGTCAATAAAATTGGCATTGCATTTAGAGGCAAAACCACCCCATTCCCATTAAAGAAAATTAGGCATTATGTGTGCAAATTTGATGTATTTAATGTACATATTTTCTGATTAATATCAAATTAAAATTATTCTTGTCTGAATGTTTCTACACTCATTATTCGTCTTAGATATCAATATATTTTCAACTAGCCGTACCCGTGCGCTCCGCTGCACCCGTTAGAAATAAATATAAAGTAATTACATAATTAAAATAGGACGTTTGATCCAGGGAACATTCGTGTTTGATAGAAGGATAAATCGTTTAATATGTTACTTAATTTAAATTGCGATCATTTTGGTCCAGAGACACTCATTTGGTGCAATGACAATTCCTTTAACCTGTCTCTTGTTTTCTACGTATTCAGTAAATGGCGCTTGGCCTACTATGGTTGTGAACCCTTCAAATAACTTAAATTATATTATATAATATTATATATTATATTATATTATATTATATTATACTGTATTATATTATATTATATTATATTATATTATATTATATCAGAAGTTATTGTAATAACATTATAGCATTATATCCATCTAGAGAAACTACACTTTCCAATGGTGAAATAATAATTAATTATACAAATCGGTTAATTTAGCTTCCGATATTACTTCATACAAACACAGAAACATTCTCTGTAGGCTATCTTTCATAGCTTTCGATTGTTGCTGTCCAAGGCCCCTTATAGACGAAGTCATTTGTTTTTTAACTAATTACACGGCCTTATATGGCAGTTATTTTAATTTTAAAACTCATTTATCTCATTAAATATCAATCCTATCAAAATTTTTCAAGGAGTAAAACTTATCGGAAATTATTTTTAAAGAAACTTTTGTTACGTAACATTTTTTACAAAAAACCAATAATAAGCGAGATATTTCGATTTATTTAATTCAGGCCCCCTTATAACCCCCCTTTTAAATAATGTATTTTGAATGCCATATAGCCTAAAATCTAAGTTACAACGAACTTAATTTATATTCCAATTTTCATCGAAATCCGTTCAGCCATTATCGCGTGAAAAGGTAACAAACATACAGACAGACATAAAAGGTAAAAGGTAAAGGTATCCCCGTTAAATGCCATGAAGGCACTTGGGGGGCATGGAGGTAGAGCCCCATGCTTTCCATGACCTCGGCACTAGAATGAGGTGGTGTGGTCGGCACCACGCTCTGGCCGTCTTTTACCCCCGGGAAAGACCCGGTACTCAATTTTATAGGAGGCTGAGTGAACCTCGGGGCCGTTCTGAAAGTTTGGCAACGAGAAAAAATCCTGTCACCACCTGGGATCGAACCCTGGACCTTCCAGTCCGTAGCCAGCTCAGACATACAAACAAAAATTTCAAAAAAGCGATTTTCGGTTTCAGGGTGGTTAATTATATATGTTAGGACCAATTATTTTTGGAAAATCGAAAATTACCAGAAAAATTTCGGCTACAGATTTATTATTAGTATAGATAGATTAAGTCTTATGTCAAAATAACTACAAAATATGAATTAGATTAAAAAATTCAAAGAAATTAATCACAAATTAAGCAAAATAGTTTAGTAAAAGGGCGACGATTTTTTGTTGAGAGTATAAACTAAAAGAAAAAAAAAAATATTTGTATTGGATAGGTTGAGTCTTGGCCGCACTCTGTCTAGGAATATATACGAGGCCTTCAGCTAACTTCAAGTTGGACAGTCCTGTAATAGTGTGCTGCTTGCTTACTTTAATCGAGAACGTTTTAAGTAAATGTTGTAGGCCTACTTTTTAATGGAAAGTTATAGTTTTGATCAAACATTTATATTTCTATCTTCCTGTGTCAGACGAATGTTTTTCTTGAACTTTGTTCGCGGACAATGAGTCAGGTTTCCTCACTCTTACGTAAGATGAGATGTCTTCTTGTGAGGACGCTTCTCGCACCCATTGCACTCTGATCTCAGAGATTGCCAAGTCTTTATAATTCGCTGTTTTGATAAGATTGCGAACTTTGGACAGGGACTTCAACCTGGAAGAAGCATTTCGTTACATGTGTAGCTGCGCGCCGCTCTTGGGCGTTTGCCCATATCGTGAACATTTCTTTTGACGCAAATATAATTTGCATGTATAGTTAAAGAAAATTGGCGTGATTTGGAAAGAGAGAAGACTGTTCAGTAATCCTTATATGAAATGACGAGTGAAAGTCAGGATAGGAGAAGAAATGTCAGACGGAAATGAAATTGGGACAGTAGTAGGGTAGAAGTGGGTACAGTAAGACAGAGAGAACAGTGAGACATTTTTTATTAGATAGTAAATTTTGATGTTGATATGTTGGTAACAGTGGAGTTGTATGTGCATGAGTAACGAAACAGTATTTTCATACTCGATTTGATTCTAGTTATAAAGGCGAGTGATGAAAAAATAATTTTTCACTCCAGAAGTAAAATTTTGGCTTGTGTTTAATGAAGGTTATATTGGATATACAAATGAGATATAAATATCAATGTTTTGTTACCTAATACTATGGTATTTGAGATTATGTTTGGCAAAGTTTCGTCTTTCTTGTTTTAATTTTGAAGTGATGGCGTCATTTTTAAATGAACTATGCGTAAAGGGAACAGTGAGACATGCCATTGAAGGGTACACTGAGACGTCTCACTGTTCCCATGTACCAATGTTTTGCAAAAATAAACTGTAATTATATTACATTTACCAGTAACTAACATTAAAATAAACATACTTGTAACCAATTTAGGAACTGTAGCTTAAAATAATGGATACATTACATTTCAATGGTTTCATAAATAAAAAATTATTCACAAAATTTAAAAAAAATGTTAAAAAATAATAAAGAATTACATTAAATTCTTATAATTATAAACTTTGTTGTCACCAAAAATTCATTTCATTTTTTCGCAAAAGTTTGAAATATCATGGAAAATTCACTTTTCCAAATGTTCCAGATGTTTCAATGGTTTCGAAGACAGAAATCAAAATGATTCTAAATAAGCCTACAGAACATGTCAAGATAAAGAGACAGCAAGCTTCCCTTTCTTTTGAAATAAATGTAAATGATTTCAATGTCCTTTAACAGACACTGTGGTGTCTCACTGTACCCTCCTGAATGGGAACAGTGAGACATTTGCATTTTTTTTTTACAAACACGTATTGTATATTATGTCCTTTATCTATTAACATTTTTGTTTATGTATTATTGTACTCCATGTTTTAATGTCTATTCCTATTGCACTTGAATTTAATAATACTTGAATTATCACTTGCATACATATGCCTTAATATTTTGTGTCTCACTGTATCCACTACTCCCCTACGTCAAGGATGTCCTTTATCACCTACCCTGTTCAACATCTACTTGGAGGATTTAGTAAAGAACTGGTTTAGAACATGGGAGGAGTGATAGTAGGAAGGAGAAGAATAAAATGCATAAGATTTGCTGACGATATGGCGTTGTTAGCAGAAGAGGAAATGCTACTGGAGCTAAATAACAGCTGTGAGCAGTATGGGATGGATATAAATGCAAATAAGACGAAGAGCATGGCCGTAGGAAGAAAAATACAGAAGATAAACTTGCGAATTCTAAATGAGGCAGTAGAGCAAGTGGACAGCTTCAAGTACTTGGCGTGTACTATAAGCAGTAACATGAACTGCTGCCAGGAAGTCAAAAAGAGGATAGCAATGACCAAGGAAGCTTTTAATAGAACAAGGAGTATCTTCTGCGGAACTCTGGAAAAAGAGGTAAGGAAGAGACTAGTGAAGTGCTTTCTAAGGAATGTGGCATTTTATGGGTCAGAAACATGGACATTACGACGAAGTGAAAAGAAGCGAATAGAAGCATTTGAAACGTGGATATGGAGAAGAATGGAACGTGTGAAGTGGACAGACAGAAAGGAAATGAAGCTGTGTTGGAAAGAGTGGGTGAAGAAAGAATGATGCTGAAACTGATCAGAAAGAGGAAAAGGAATTGGTTGGGTCACTGGCTGAGAAGAAACTGCCTGCTGAATGATGCACTGGAAGGAATGGTGAATGGGAGAAGAGTTCGGGGTAGAAGAAGATATCAGATGATAGACGACATTAAGATATATGGCTCATGTGAGGAAACAAAGAGGAAGGCAGAAAATAGGAAAGACTGGAGAATGTTGAGTTTGCAGTGAAAGACCTGCCCTTGGGCAGAACACTAAATGAATGAATGAGTTGAAGAATTGTAATTGTACTGGGATGGGCAAAAGTGGGTGTACAGTAGTTAATATTACTTTTTCTATGAAAGTGCAGAATGATAGGTTTCCTGGCAACAGTAACTACGATTTCCTACATTCAGTGCGGAAAATTTTTACCACACACTTTCCGCACACTACAGCCTTTTCTCCTAATTAAATTTTCCTTAAAAAATTTAATTTTCTTATTTTTTTGTTATCTGAAAACTTGAACTTTCTAGTTTTAAAAAATATATCAGTTTTGTTTCTATGATGTTTTGTTAATTAATTACCTGAGTTTTTATTAATCGGAAGCACCTTTTCTTTAGACCGGAAGTGCAGTTCTGCATTGTCAATCCGTCACATTCTGTCAATTTTATATATTTTTCGTGTAATAATTTGAATTTGGCGGTAGAGTTTGACTGTATTATTTTTCATACAGTCAGGAAGCTGTGTGTTTAGTTACAATTTGTCATACCGTCAGGATGTAGATAATTTTTCTCCATGTTCAGTTTTACAGCACTTTACAACACTAATGTTAACACAAAGTGCACTTAGAATTGAAATAGTTTCACCATTCTTGCACCAAAATGAAGCTGATTAACGTAGCTAAGTGCCAAACTACAAACAGTGTCCTACTGCTTAAGAAAGTTAATTTAAAACTCCAGGATCTTAAGTTTTTATTTTTATTTTGAAATAAAAAAAATAAAATTACATTTTTCCTTAATGGGATAAGATAGGAAAAACTTGTTTTCGCAGCTTATTGTGTGTTCTTTTAAGAGTAAGACAGTGAAAGAAATTTTATTCTAACATAAAAATTATGTGCCAAGGACTGAAACAAATTTCAGTTTTCGCTTTAAAAACTTGCCCTCCTGCCCTCCCAAAAATATTTGAGGAATTTATTTTGCGTGAAAATCCTAAATTATGTGTCAAGTAATCAGAGAAAAAAGAGTTTATAAATTTTGGATAAAATTGAAAATGTTTCTCCCAAGAATAGGTAAGTATCTTAAGTATAGTTTAATGTTGCATAAAGTGCTTATTTTCGTCATTTTTATAATAATTGTTATTGCATAATATTTTCGATACTTTAAGACCTATACGGCGTATTTATAAGATTTACAATATTTTTTCTTCTCGTGGACGCAAAAACCAGGGAGTTGCGTGGTGTAAACCACCGTTATGAAATACGAACACTCGGTGATTTGCAGGTCTCCATTAAGAACATTTTGTTAAATGCCTCGAAGAGTTCAGTTATTTAGCTCAATAGTACCTAACATTTCACTTCCACCTGCACCATTGTAAGTTAATCTAATGGGAAACGTGGTTCAATGCGCCCTCATACTTAGCGTCTACAAGCAGTTAAAGAGGAAGTGGTTAATTCGTTAGGTCTGCGTCTATTGAGACAGCTCAAAATATAATGACAAACTGTGAGTTGGAAGAGAATCTTGTATGACGAATGTATTGTAACCTCAAGTAAACTTATATGTACTGTTTGTAGAATACAGTACTATTTTTGTTTGAAGATCAGTAACACCGGAGTCGGTAATCATAGTCATAACTGTTCTTTGAGAATCCTTCTCAAAATTTTCCCTGAAGGACTTTTGGGGATCTTATCTATAAATTGCACTCCTCCTTTCAAATGCTTGTATTCTGAGACCTTCTCTGCCACAAATTTCTTGACGTCATCTTGAGAAATTTTAGATCCTTTTGGAACAACATAGGCTTTTGGAACTTCGCCGTTCTTGACATCTGGAATGCCGACAACAGCTGCATCTTCTATTTGTGGATGACTTCTCAAGATCTGTTCGAGTTCCGCTGGCGCCACCTATAAAAGCAATGCAGTTTTCAGTGTCGTGGTAATGTGGAGGAATTGTAATTCATACCCAGTTCTAGTATGAACTACTGTACAATTTCTTTTTGTTTCAAAAGCATTATCTGGTTACGGCTTTTATTTATCTCGTACAGCCCGTCCGGTAAATAAAGAGAACCCGTGAGGGGAAAACTGCAAATTTTCTCCCTCTCCATCTTATTAACGGCAGCTACTACAGATTTCAAATCAATGTAGATCGCCAACTGGATATTTCAGGAAGATGAGAGACTGAGGCGCAGTTCCGCCATTCGTCGAGCGGGCAAGACAGTACGTATTACTCATATAAGACTGTCATCCTCTGAGGAGCTTAGTGCTGAGAGGAATGCGGTTCCGACTAGTCTAGCGCAGTACTGGAGTGGGAGGGAACAGTGACAGCGGCAGTCTGGAAGGAAGTACAATCATACTGAAAACATTCGCTCAATTTACGAGAGCAGTATGCCTATTAGTTTTCTAACGTATTTTTGGCGAGATAGAGATACAACCATTGGTACTTACGTGTTCAGAGAAGGAAAGTATTGTAGAAAATTTTATATATATATATTTATTTATTTATTTATTTATTCTGGTGAAGGTAAGGCCATTACACCACAAAAAATACAAATACAATAAAATAAATAAAAAGAAAAATCATAATACAACTACAATAATATAAATGAAAAGAAGAATAATATACTATACAATTTAGTAATTAGTACAATTGAATTAAATGTGTAAAGTAATCAGTTTAAATATACTCTACTGCTGAACTCACTTGAGAAGTAAAAGTACTTGATTTGTATTTTAAGATATCACTAACAAATGATTTTCGCAAGACATTATAGGAATCTGTTTTTCACGATACCACCACACATATTCTAAAATTCCAATAGAATAAAACCAAAAACTTTTCCACAGCATGTTTCCTTAAAAATGACTTGTAACGGTGAAATATTTAATAGGAGTAATTTATATAATATTAACATAGCTAACATCAGGGAGATGTTTGAGCAAAAATTGCAACTATATATTTAATATATTAATAACAAAACCATATAGGCCTAGGTAAACAATATGTATATGAAATATTCACACACTACTACAGGCTGACGACTGCATATTTTTGGACGATTAATACTTCCCACTCCGCTCGGCTCCGCTTGGCTGTAGCAACAAAAGAATCTACCTGCAACCCCCCCCCCCCCGCACCGATGGCAAGAATACCTCACGCCTCAGCGCTAAACTCGTCGGAGGAAGACAGTAGCTATTCGTGCGCCCAAAAGCGGCATATAACATCGGCATTTTGCGATGTCAGTATATATACAGCACATCTATACAGTCTGTAGAGCCAACAAAATTTTTTGCCCCTCTTTAAAACGGCGGCTTCCGGCCTCATTTCCCGATGCGAAGTTAGCGATCTCGGTAGGTTTGAAATCTGTGACATCTTCGGCCAGATTATTTCACTCCTGCACACCACTACAATTAATACAAAGTTAGATAGTATTCATTACTATTCGCCTAAAAAGTAAGAATAATCGGTGAGGGTTTTCGGCAGTTTGAGAGAGCGGAACGTATCTTATTAGCGCGTGTGTTATACAGTACAGGGACATCATTTTATTTTTACTTCAATTTTTATTGTACCTGAGTTTTTGAATGTACTTCACTCCAACCCTTCTACTAATGAACTTCCAACTGTCCTCTACACACAGATACAAGACCGCATATAGTAAACAGCACTGAGTTAGTGAGTATAGTACGTTCCAGAAATATCTTCGCGCTTTCCAGTGACGAAAGAGCTTTCAATATTGAATCATATTTTCGCACAGGTACTGTCCGTTTTCTTACGTCGCATCCCTATTTCCTCCACCTGCTTCTGTTCGCCCCTCTGTAAAAGCAGGGCTGTCTTAGCTCTTTTCTGAAAACATTAATTTCTGTTAGGAATTGGACGTTTACGTAATATTATACAGCTGTTTAAAATAACTTAAATAAAAGGGCCTCGTTAAGTAATTAACTGTCATGTGATTTCCCCCCTTTCTACGATCCTGCGGAATAACCACTTGGACGGACAGTAGATAGCATGTCTGAGTAATTTTATCTGTGCGGGTTGGACAGAAGTGAAGATTGAATTTACAGTACGTAAGGTACTCTTTTATAGGGTAGGTACAAAATTATTTCAACATGAGTTACTAGTACAAAGGACGAAACTGACAATTGGAATTAGATGCAATAGTCTATAGTGCGATAATGTGCACAAAGGAACTGAAGCCTGTATCGAAATGAACGGCCACCATTTTCAAAAATGTGTTTAAATATCCATATTATGATTATTTTTCAACTTAACTTCATTCTCGATATTGTACGCTAATGTGCTGTAGACAGTATAATATACACTGCATAATGAATACTTTCGCATGGCTAACTCAGTTCGTGAGTAAAAACACTTATTCTTAATACTGTACTGTATTAAGATTAACCAAAAACCTAATGAAAATTATCGAACTCAAAATCGCGATATTTTCTAGTTTACGTAAATGAATGAACTACTTTTCTTCCCTCCTATATTTAGTAGAGTGATTTGTTTGTGTTTTACGCAGTATCATCGAACTACAGTCGTGGAAGGGGGTGGCAATCTGAGTTCCCGGTTCTCTAAAGGTATAGCCAGGTTAATATTTAAAATGTTAGTAAAAATAAAATGATGTCCCTGTAGAAGGCTGTAGAGAAGGGAGAAATCAGAATACTGTATTTCTATGTAAAATTCACGATTTCGTTTAGTAAACCATCTACAAAGGAAGAAAATTTTGCTAGACTTTTCTGAAAAAATTCCTACTTCAGGGACTCATATCTGAAAAGAAATATGGATTACTTTCTACTCTATTACCCTATTGTATTGAATTACCTGAAATCCTTTGACTTTGATTAGTTCTTTGAGCCTGTCTACGATGTAGAAGTGGTTTTTGTCGTCGTAGTGTCCTATGTCTCCAGTGTGTAGCCAGCCTTCGCTGTCGATCGTATCAGACGTGGCATCTGGACGATTGTAATAGCCTTTCATGACCTGTTACATTAGATTGAAAGATATATAATGTTGCTACTTGATCCGATAATAAGCTCACAAAATTCGTGAATATAATAAAACACTAATTTCAAAATATTGCATTCGGTACTTAGGCCTACAGCTGCAGACATCACTCACCTGAGGGCCCCTCATACAGAGCTCCCCGATCTCGCCGCATGCTAATGTAGCACCTGATTCTGGATGCGAAATCTTCACTTCTGTGTTGGGAATGGGCACTCCGACGGACTCGTAATTCTTGTCGTACGGTCGAGAGCGTAATCCTACTGAAGTCGTTTCAGTCATTCCGAATCCTGCCAAGAAATGATGTCTTTTAGACTATTTTAAAATACGTTTTACATATAACAGTGCTGAAATTTTTTTATCGACTGAAAAGGAAGTAAAAAAAAAATGAATGCAAAAACTATAGGTGCGTAACTGTGACAAGTACTTTAAGGCGTTTTTGTGGAAAAAAAAATAATTGAACATTTTTTTTTTTGAACGGCTGTAACCAAAGGGAGGTAGAAGAACAAGCAAGTTTTGATAGAGCCGGGAGATCAATAATTGATTACATATTTTGCCTAAGACAAATGATTGAAAAGAAAGCAGTTAGTGGACAAGCATTACATTTGTTGTTTGTTGATTTAGAGAAGAGATACTGTAGCTTTCCCTTAGAAAGCGGTCGTCGGTATACTGCACTCTCGGGCTAGCGTCTTTTAAGCACCAGCGTGCACCCGAGGCTGGTGGTGGGTATGCTGTGTCCCTATCTCTTCTGCACGACTGAGCATATTTTGTTGCACTTCTTGTATTCTACCCATTTCAGCGAGTGCTGACGACCACTGCCTTAGAACAATAAATTAAGATATGTATTAAAATCCACTGTCATTAGCAAAAGAAATTGTAGGCTAAATGCACTACATAAACGCAAATTAATTTTTTTGAAATTAAAGCATGGAAATGTTTTTCACATGGCGTTCAAATAACGCAAGTTTACGTCAGTGGTCTCAGCACTCGCTGAAATGGGTATCGGGCAAAGAGTTTTATGATAATTAAATATAATTATTTCATGCTTTTCGTTTGTTATTTCATCAGCTCCGGTGTTAACTATAATCGGCTTCGGTGAAATTGGTAATAGCGAAATGGTACGAGTATTTTGGCGAGATGAGACCAAGGATTCTGCGTAAAACCTCGCAGAAAAATCCATAAATGTAATCAGCATAAGCGGGATTCGAATTAGCTTCCTAGCGAATTATTGGATGAAGAGACCAGCTTCTATATTTAATGTTAGGCCTACTTCATAGGTGAAATATTTTTACCTTGCATGAAACTAACTCTCGGTGCTCTTTCTAAAAACCGATGAATGTCTGTTCTTGGCAATGGTGCTGCACCACACGACACGTATTTTAAAGCCCGAATATGTCTCTTCTGCAGTCCAGGGTGAGTCGCCAGGAACAAAACTAGCGGTGGTGCTATATTCATAAACCTCACCTGTAAACATCAATATCCGTAGATTAGGTCTATTTTTTAACCTGCATATGAGATTGTATTCTATTGTATTGCATTCAGCATATTGGTAAAGTAGATGTCATTTTCGTGCCATCCATTTTTCTGTTTATTAAGCTTTCACTGTCTGTGTTCTTATTGTCATTATATGGAAAATAATAATTCTAGTAATAGATACAGTCGTAGAAAGAAGTTTTGTCTCACAGATACTTTGTAAGTCCCAAAAAGGAGAGAATGCGTATGATCAGACATACAACGAAACAAAACTAATTTTATTACCTCAACTAGTCCTTCTCTAAATCCCGAAAAGACAAAGTATATGATTATGTCTCGTGACCAGAATATTGTACGAAATGGAAATATAGAAATTGGAAATTTATCTTTTGAAGAGGTGGAGAAGTTCGAATATCTGGGAGCAACAGTAACAAATATAAATGATACTCGGGAGGAAATTAAACACAGAATAAATATGGGAAATGCCTGTTATTATTCGGTTGAGAAACTTTTATCATCCAGTCTGCTGTCAAAAAATCTGAAAGTTAGAATTTATAAAACAGTTATATTACCGGTTGTTCTGTATGGTTGTGAAACTTGGACTCTCACTTTGAGAGAGGAACAGAGATTAAGGGTGTTTGAGAATAAGGTGCTTAGGAAAATATTTGGGGCTAAGAGGGATGAAGTTACAGGAAAATGGAGAAAGTTACACAACGCAGAGCTGCACGCATTGTATTCTTCACCTGACATAATTAGGAACATTAAATCCAGACGCTTGAGATGGGCAGGGCATGTAGCACGTATGGGCGAATCCAGAAATGCATATAGAGTGTTAGTTGGGAGGCCAGAGGGGAAAAGACCTTTGGGGAGGCCGAGACGTAGATGGGAAGATAATATTAAAATGGATTTGAGGAGGTGGGATATGATGGTAGAGACTGTATTAATCTTGCTCAGGATAGGGATCAATGGCGGGCTTATGTGAGGGCGGCAATGAACCTCCGGGTTCCTTAAAAGCCAATAAGTATACATCTCAAGGAAATTTATTTCATTCCTTAGTTTTTTCCTCTCTTCTTTTGCGACCTTCCCTGCCACTTCACACTCCAGCGTCACATTTTTAGATCCTTTTCCGCACACCGACTGAAAATCGCAGAGTTAGAACATGCAACATGGTGAATGAAACTCTTACCTTCTCCACCTGTCCACTCAAGCGTTGCCGCTTAAATCTAATCTTCGTCTTGCATTTACATTATTGAAAATAACATTTTGCAGTAAAGATTACTTACCTCGTGCTTATCAAGCAGATTGAAGAAAGATGTTGGCTCGAACCTGGGCAGTGTCACCATTTTAACACCATGTAACATCTTAGCCAACAACAATACTGTCATTCCATATATGTGAAAGAATGGCATAATAACTGGGCAAATATCCTGGTGAGATCCTGAAATAGTGACAACATACAGTTTCAGTTGCTATGTTAAATTTCCGTTATAGCAAGTGTCGGAGAAGTACTACTGTATAACAGGCAAATTTTTGTGGCTCAAGCGCTAGTACGCTGATTTTACATGTACACAGCCTGGGTTCGAACCGCAACCAAGTCGTGATGGAATTTATGGTAGACGAAAAAGATGTTTCAAGATTTGTCGAAGTACTCTTCGATAAGAAAAAGTTAGTTTCCATAGAAAGTTCCGTTTTCTGTTTGATTCGCCGGTTAACGTTCTTTTGAGTCCTCAGTTAGCAATGCAATTTTTACCTACGAGTGTCAGTCTATTGCAGATCCCTCAACTTGGACTTTCTGCTCTGAGTTACCTTCTCTAGGACGGTGCCCTTAGTGCGGCTGACGAGATCAGCCATCTTGTCCTTCCCTTTAGAAATACTGTAATTTACTTTCCTAGGTGAGAAGGTAGTAGCGAAATTCGGTTACGAAAGCTAGCTATAACGGCTGGGGAATTATTGTACTAACCACACGATACCTCCATTCTGGTTGGATGATCTTTCACTTTTGCTTCGGCATGTGGATGTGAGGCCAGCAGCCGGCTAGTCGGTCTTGGGCCCTTAAAGGGTTGTATAGCGCCACGGATTATTATTATTATTATTATTATTATTATTATTATTATTATTATTATTATTATTATAAAGGAATTTTCTGTGATGACGTAGGTTTCCTCAACGAAAATATCTCTTCTTTCTTCAGTACTCTCAATCTAGTCAGTGGTAAACGACATGGCAGAAGAAAACGGAGTCCACACCAGTGGAGTAACGGTCAGCTCGTCTGGCCGCGACACCAGGTGGCCCGGGTTCGATTCCCGGTCGGGGCAAGTTACCTGGTTGAGGTTTTTTCCGGGGTTTTCCCTCAACCCAATATGAGCAAATGCTGGGTAACTTTCGGTGCTGGACCCCGGACTCATTTCATCGGCATTATCACCTTCATCACATTCAGACGCTAAATAACCTTAGATGTTGACAAAGCGTCGTAAAATAACCTAAAAAAAAAGAACAATGCATTTTGGATGCTGGAATGTAGGCTTACAAGGACTAGCTAATAAAGTTGATGAAATGCCACCAGAACTTAAATGATATAAGATCGACATTGCAGTATTATTATTATTATTATTATTATTATTATTATTATTATTATTATTATTATTATTATATTAGGTAAGTAGTGCTATAGATCGATCAAAATATTTAATAGATTAATTATTTGAATTTAATCGAGTAATCTATCGATTAATCGAGCTTAGATCGATTTGAAAAAATAGTTGTAATATACTGTAATACACAATTATTGTTAAATTTAATTTGTGTTCGGTGATAAGCATAAATATTAAACATTGTATATCAGTATATATTGTATTGTTATATTATTACAAAATAACTATTTTAGTTTTTTACTAACATATTTATTATGAGGCTTATAATTTATTGTGTCAATTTCTCCGGGAATTTTTATACAAACACAAATTTAAAAAGTATGAAGACTCACCTAGTTAATACTGCTCCATCCATAATTTTTAAACATGTGAGTGCATTCACATGCTCCGAATTAAGTGCTGCTCTATGTTTAGTAACAATGTTTCCTGCATCACTAAACACGAAAAAAGACTTTTTTTTCTGCCAAGTACTTCTCCACGATCGTTCTGTTTAAATCCAAACGTTCCACTGAGTTTACCTCTCAAATTCTCATAGGTCATAATGGAGTTTTCACTTTCCAAAAACCATAGAAATCTTTTTTTCTTTAGCGAACTAAATATACAAGCTTCATCTATAAACTCAGTAAACAAAACAACAGACTGGCCCTATTGTAATCGGGTTACAAAATTTTAGAAAGAGAAGAAGATAGTTACTCTCTCACTTGCACACAGTGTAGTCATGGCTAAAGAAAGAGGAGAGCGAATCTCAAAGAAGTATGTATTTCATATGCTAGGAAGACTAGCTGACAAGGTGAAAGTTTTCTTGAAAAACCATAAAACTTACAGCGTATTCCGAATCTCACCGGTCCGGTGGCATCAATGACGTCACGTTGCAGCGAAATAAGGAACAAAACTGCTGGAAGGATCGATGGCTGTCATGGCGACTGTACAAGTTGTTGTCTGTGCTACGCTAGCAAAATTTTGCGAAATTTTCGTACTCCCATCTCGTTCAAAGAAAAGATAGCATAAACAATTTATTTCTTGAACCAGTAGTAATAACGGGTCCGTTGACATGTTCGCTCATAAGCCATTAACATATTGTTTTTACGTTGTGCTCATTACAAACAATACAGCAGAACTAAAGCAGAACACACCGCCATGACACAACAGTGCACGATGTTATTCGTCCGCTAATTCCCGCCCTATACAAGAACCAATCAGATTCACTGATGGTGGCTGATGGAGACTGCCAGCACCTCTGCAAGTTGATGGCACCGGTGCGACACCGGTGGAGCATCAATGACGTCATCGGTGGAATTCGGAACACCGTGATGCCATCGGTTTGCTCACCGGTGAGATTTGGAATACGCTTTAATAAGGGTTTCGCATTGTGTTTCGACTTTCAATAGGGGTAGACAGGTCACTTTCCTCATATCTACATTTCTTTCTGAAGTGTTTTTGCAAAGATTTGCCCTATGCGACCTGCATTGCTGTTACAAAATAACGGTAATATTGTGCTTTGAAGTAAGCAATTTCTGAAAGACGAATGTTGTCGGGGTTTTTAGTCAGAATTTTCATCAACAAAATAATATTTAATATCAAATACAACCGATCAATTTTAATCGACTCGATTATTCGACTAAATATGTTTGATCGATTAATCTTAGAATAGAAATTGATCGATTAATCGACCAGATAAATCGAATAAATCCCATAATACTAGTAAGAAGGTAACCTTCCGTCCGTTCCTCTGAATCTGGAGGCCTGATGATCGCCGTATAAGTAATCTTGAAAACGGTGAACTTGTTAAACAGAAAGTCGTAGTAGACTTACCTACTGCAGGTTCGGTCAGACAGAGCTCGTGAAGACAGTTAAGTTGTGAGCAGGCTGACACAAAATTTTTGTGACTAAGCATCACTCCTTTAGGCAGTCCCGTCGTTCCACTAGAATACGGCAGTACAGCAGTGTCGTTAAAATCTCCAGAGATACGGACGCTTGTATTTATGTCTTTCTGCAGCATCTCCATCAGGTCTATACTTCCAGCTGGTAACTGAGATCCTTGCTGAAAACCTGGTGCTATGATTACGAGTGGATTATTTTTCCCAACGCTAATTTTAACGGCAGTCATTATTGTTGAATGGATGGCAGAGAGTGTAACTATGACCTTCACCTGTGAGTCTTGGAGCTGTTTTGATATTTCATCTGAAAAAAAATCAAAGTTTTCTGTAAATATATTGAACCCTATGTGGCTTATATGACATTATCAGGTAATATGTTCCAGATTTCATAGTGAAATGTAGAAAACGATTTATTTATTCATATATTTATTTACTCATCTCTCCATCCATCCACCCATCCATCCATCCATCCATCCATCCATCCATTTATTTATTTATATTGTGGAAAAATTCAAATATCTTGGAGCAACAGTAACAAATATAAATGACACTCGGGAGGAAATTAAACGCAGAATAAATATGGGAAATGAGTGTTATTATTCGGTTGAGAAGCTCTTGTCATCTAGTCTGCTGTAAAAAAATCTGAAAGTTAGAATTTATAAAACAGTTATATTACCATTGTTCTGTATGTTGTGAAACTTGGACTCTCACTTTCAGAGATGAACAGAGATTAAGGGTGTTTGAGAATAAGATTCTTAGGAAAATATTTGTGGCTAAGGAGGATGAAGTTACAGGAGAATGGAGAAAGTTACACAACCCTGAACTCAATGCATTGTATTCTTCACCTGACATAATTAGGAACATTAAATCCACACGTTTGAGATGGACAGGGTATGTAGCCGTATGGTCAAATGCAGAAATGCATATAGAGTGTTAGTTGGGAGACCAGAGGAAAAAATACCTTTGAGGAGGCCGAGACGTAGGTGGGAGGATAATATTAAAATTGGATTTGAGAGAGGTGGGCTATGATGATAGAGACTGGATTAATCTTGCACAGGATAGGGACCGATGGTGGGCTTATGTGAGGGCGGCAATGAACCTGAGGGTTCGTTAAAAACCATTTGTAAGTATTTATTTATTTACTTATTCTGGGAGTGTTAATAATAATAATAATAATAATAATAATAATAATAATAATAATAATAATAATAATAATAATAATCCATGTATTGTGGGTCCCTATCACCACGGCATGGCACGTCCTTAGGTTGCGGATCGAGGAGATGGCCTCCAGATATGGAGGGTAGCTGTGAATATATTGAATAAGCAGTCGCGGACAGCCGATGAGGGGTGGTCCTCCAGCTTGGGGGTTGGGCGAAGGGCTAACAACCCAGCACCGTAAAAAACAGCTTGTTACGAATCCTTCAAATAAGCCTCGGAATGGGACTGATTCTCTGGCACGACCACAGCAAAGGAATAAAGTTTTGAGATTTGGTACTTGGAATGTTACAAGTCTGTATAGAACAGGAGGGGTAACATTAGTAGCAAAAGAACTAGCTAGATTTAGAATAGACTTTGTGGGAGTACAGTAGGTTAGGTTAGATGGGAACGGCATAACACAAATAGAAGATTATTTGTTGTATTATGGGGAAGGAAACGATAATCACCAATTAGGAACAGAATTCTTTATTCATAAAAGAATAAAATCAGCAGTAAAAAAGGTAGAATTTATCAGTGACAGGTTATCGTATTTAGTACTTAAGGGTGGATGGTGCGATATCGTAGTTATAAATGCTCACGCCCCTACAGAAGAGAAAGACGACCATATAAAGAATAGCTTCTATGAGGAACTGGAACAGACTTTTGGTCACGTTACCTAGATATAACATGAACATTTTATAGGGGAATTTCAATGCTAAAGTAGGACGGGAGGATATTTTTAAACCGACTATTGGAAAAGAGAGCCTACACATATCTAGTAATGACAATGGAGTTAGGTTAGTCAACTTTGCCACATCAAAAAATTTAATTGTTAAAAGTACAACATTCCCCCATAAGGATATACATAAATATACTTGGACTTCTCCAGATGGATTGACACATAACCAGATAGATCATATCTTGATAGATACAAGAAGACATACTAGTATAGTAGACATTCGAACCTTCAGGGGGGCAGACTAATTCTGATCATTATTTGGTAATTGGAGACCTAAGAGAAAGACTATCAGTAGCCAAGCGAGTAGAGCAACAAGTTAATGTTAGAAGATTCAATATTCCGAAATTAAAGGACGAGGAAACTAAGAAACATTATCAGATCGAAATTTCAAATAGGTTTGCCGTATTAGCAAGTTCCGACGAAGTTGAGGAAGAGTTAGATGTTAATAGCATGTGGGAAAATATCCGATATAATATCAAAATTGCAGCTGAACAGAGCATAGGTTATTATGAAACTAAGAAAAAGAAACCGTGGTTTGATGAAGATTGTTGCATGGTAGCAGAAAGAAGGAAGCAGGCAAAATTGAAATTTTTACAGGATCCAGTTGAGGTGAATAGAGAAGCAAATCGTACGCTTAGGAATAAAAAGAGAGATTACTTGAAGAAAAAACTGAATGAGGTGTAAACAAATAGTAAAAATAAAAACATTAGAGATTTATATAAGGGCATAAAGGAATTCAAGAATGGATATCAGGCAAGGGTAAACGTGATCAAGGATGAGAATGGTGACTTGCTTGCAGACGGTCATTCAATCCTGAACAATGGAAAAACTATTTTGGACAACTACTAAATATACATAGACCAAATAGAAATGATCGGGACAAAATTGAAATACAAACTGCTGAGCCATTTATACCTGAACCCACACTTTCTGAAGTCGAAATCTGAAAAATTATAAGTCTCCAGGTATCGATCAAATTCCAGCAGAATTAATACAAGAGGGTGGAAGCGCATTATCTAACGAAATTTATAAGCTTGTACTTGCTATTTGGGAAAAAGAAATTGTACCAGGACAATGGAAGGAGTCCATAATCGTACCTATCTTTAAGAAAGGGGACAATACTAACTGTAGTAACTTTCGAGGAATATCACTTTTGTTCACGTGGTACAAAATTTTGTCCAATATTCTTTTGAGCAGATTAACTCCATATGTGGATGAAATTATTGGGGATCATCAATGTGGTTTTAAGCGTAATAGATCAACTACTGACCAGATATTTTGTATTCGATAGATAATGGAGAAAAAATTGGAGTATAAGGGTACAGTGCATCAGTTATTCATAGATTTCAAAAAGGCATATAACTCGGTTAAGAGAGAAGTTTTATATGATATTCTTGTTGAATTTGGTATTCCCAAGAAACTAGTTCGATTAATTAAAATGTGTCTCAGTGACACGTACAATAGAGTTCGTATAGGTCAGTTTCTATCAGATGCGTTTCCAATTCACTGTGGGCTAAAGCAAGGAGATGCACTATCACCTTTACTTTTTAACTTTGCTCTAGAGTATGGCATTAGGAAAGTCCAGGATAACAGAGAGGGTTTGGAATTGAACGGTTTGCATCAGCTGCTTGTCTATGCGGATGAAGTGAATATGTTAGGAGAAAATCGACAAACGATTAGGGAAAACACGGAAATTTTACTGGAAGCAAGTAAAGAGATAGGTTTGGAAGTAAATCCCGAAAAGACAAAGTATATGACTATGTCTCGTGACCAGAATATTGTACGAAATGGAAATATAAAAATTGGAAATTTATCTTTTGAAGAGGTGGAGCAGTTCAAATATCTGGGAGCAATAAATATAAATGATATTGGGGAGGAAATTAAACACAGAATAAATATGGGAAATGCCTGTTATTATTCGGTTGACAAACTTTTATCATCCAGTCTGCTGTCGAAAAATCTGAATGTTAGAATTTATAAAACAGTTATATTACCGGTTCTTTATGGTTGTGAAACTTGTATTCTCACTTTGAGAGAGGAACAGAGATTAAGGGTGTTTGAGAATAAGGTGCTTAGGAAAATATTTGGGGCTAAAAGGGATGACGTTACAGGAGAATGGAGAAAGTTACACAACGCAGAGCTGCACGCATTGTATCCTTCACCTGACATAATTAGGAACATTAAATCCAGACGTTTGAGATGGGCAGGGCATGTAGCACGTATGGGCGAATCCAGAAATGCATATAGAGTGTTAGTTGGGAGGCCAGAGGGGAAAAGATCTTTGTGGAGGCCGAGACGTAGATGGGAAGATAATATTAAAATGGATTTGAGAGAGGTGGACTATGATGATAGAGAATGGATTAATCTTGTTCAGGATAGGGACCGATAGTGGGCTTATATGAGGGCTGCAATGAACCTCCGGGTTCCTTAAAAGCCATTTGTAAGTAAGTAAGTAAATAATAATAATAATGATAATAATAATAATAATAATAATACATAAATACAGTATAAAATCACTATCTAGCTTTCTAGCAGATTAATGAGGTTACATATTAAATTGAATGGCTGAATAAATTTGTATCCTTGGTTATGATAGGGAATATAGACCTTGTAAAGTATGCCCCTGAAATAATTTTCCTTTATCCTGAAACATGAATTACAGTTTTGTTGGTTACGTCTTTATTCCGGGGAGGTCTTCAATTATGGCGTAGGAACACGACTGAGCCCTGCAGCCCGCACAGCCTTTGCATGTTGTAGCGTGGTGGTAGCTCGAGTCCAGTTGCGTTTGCAACGGAAAAAACTGTATATATGTTCCACGCGATAATTACGTTTATACTTCTATTCATCTGTAGCCGATGCATACAAATTTTCTCCATTTCACTGATTTTCGTTCCGAACGATCTCCGAATTTTATACAGGACTGAAATCCGACTATGTTTGCAAAATGGTCTGATCTACTTCGTAATCTCGCTCATTAGCTTTTAATCTCACGTGCAGACCAAGGAAAACCACTTTTTCCAATTGAAGTTTCATGGCAGTATAAACAACGGCGTTATTTTCGGGCGGGAATACACAGAGACAAAATAAAACTATTCTAACACTGTCTGAGCTCACCAAAAGCTGCAATTACCGGCTGTATACGTTGGGTTGATTGTAGTGACTACAAATCCCGCTTCCAGAGCTCCCAAGAAGACGATAGGCCACTCTGGGGAATTGGGCATTACGATGGCCAGTGTACTGCCTGCCTGCAGACCTGCTCTGTGCAGTGATGCAGCGAAACGTCGACAGAGTTTGCGAGTAGCTCCGTACGTGTAACTGCGCCCGGTTACACCGCATTCCTGCAAATAAGTGATGATCACTTTGCCTTAATAATGATATGATCAGAAGCACCGTCTAGATTTCTAGAAATGTATCTTTACACATATAACCAGATTGTGAAATGAATATACATGAATTATTCATTCAAAAATTAGTGGCAATGCCTTATTTAAGAATAAAAACTTATTTACTCACAATTGACGTATAACGATTCTTAAAGGTAATCTCCAATATCACGTATCCGTCACCACACCTCTGGAAGGCGACGGTTGCCATCCACAGCGTCTAAGCTTCTTACTCACTACTCTACTACTATTATAAGAACCTATTTTTAAAAGGTAGCCCTCTCAATGGTTCTTTCATCTATGGGAAAGTGTCGTAGTCGCAGGGAGAATACTGAGGATGCTTTAGAATTTTCCAGTTCCAGCTGTTAGATCAGCCACGTGACAACGAGCATCATTGGATGGGTATTCAAGAGTTTTTTGGTGTTTCCGGCGTATTGCTGGTCGTAAATGATTGTTGTTTATTGTTTATTTATTGTTTATCTATACTAATAATAAATCTGTAGCCGAAATTTTTCTGGTAATTTTCGATTTTCCAAAAATAATTGGTCCTAACATATATAATTAATCACCCTGAAACCGAAAATCGCTTTTTTGAAATTTTTGTTTGTATGTCTGTCTGTCTGTCTGTATGTTTGTTACCTTTTCACGCGATAATGGCTGAACGGATTTCGATGAAAATTGGCATATAAATTAAGTTCGTTGTAACTTAGATTTTAAGCTATATGGCATTCAAAATACATTATTTAAAAGGGAGGTTATAAGGGGGCCTGAATTAAATAAATCGAAATATCTCGCTTATTATTGATTTGTGTGAAAAATGTTACATAAAAAAGTTTCTTTAAAAATAATTTTGGATAAGTTTTATTCCTTGAAAAATTTTGATAGGACTGATATTTAATGAGATAAATGAGTTTTAAAATGAAAATAACTGCCATTTAAGGCCGTGTAATGAATTAAAAAACAAATGACCGTCTATAAGGGGCGTTGGACAACAACAATCGAAAGCTACGAAAGATAGCCTACAGATAATGTTTCTGTGTTTTTTATGAAGTAATATCGGAAGCTAAATTAACCGATTTGTATAATTAATTATTAATTCACCATTGGAAAGTGTAGTTTCTCTATATGACATAATGCTATAATGTTATTACAGTAACTTCTGAGTGAATCGAGGACAAGTAAGATTAAAATAGCTTCTTATGCACAGAAAACTTGATAGGCTATTCTGTACATTCGTTTCCTGTATTTCCTAAAATAATTTTTAGGACCAAATGAGTGGTCTCTGGATCAAAATGATCGCATTTTAATTATGCAAATACAATTTAAATTAAGTAACATAATAAACGATTTATCCTTATATCAAAAACGAATGTTCGCTGGATCAAATGTCCTATTTTAATTATGTAATTACTTTATATTTATTTCTAACGGGTGCAGCGGAGCGCACGGGTACGGCTAGTTGTTAATAAAATAACATTGACAGAAATACAAAACATTGACAGAAATACAATCTTAGTTCTTCCCTGAAGGAGGAAAAAAGTAAAAAATGAGGTTCCAAAAGTGACTGTAATATGCACATCCATGCGTATTGCAATTGGAACGGAATGAGTGATTAATACGCTTTCATAATCTTACACAACAATATAACTTTGAGAAAGTCCTGCTCTTGTCTACATTATTTTTGACCTTAGGGCATTGCAGATAACAGTCTTATTATTACAATCACTACATATAGAGCATAAATAAGATTAATACCTTATAACGTACAGATAACACATATATCAGACACCACTCCATCTCATATTACCAACTTACTTTAGTCACAGCTAAGGGAATTGAATACTAGAAGTATTGCACTAATTTTGGAATGAGCTATGTGTTTTCGGAAATTCTAAAGACATAAATACAAAATTGTCAAGTTTTCAAATGTTATATGTCACCACCCAAGGAATAAAATAAGAAAAGAAATTTCAATGGCGTTTTATAAATCAATGGCAGTCCTTACAATATTATATGGAAATGAAGTGTGGGTACTCGTAACACTAAAGAAAACAAAAATAAAAATTTAAAATACAGAAATATGTTTTCTGAGGAAAATTTCTGAGCAAAATTAAAAATGAAGGAATAAGAGCAGCGTTGCAGATATTTTATTTTAATGAAACAATAGAAAATTGTCATGATAATTGGTTAACCCACATAGGTAGGATAGACAATTCAATTTATAACTATCGACCATGAGGAAGAAGAAACTACGGATGATCAGAAAAGAGACAGAGTAATAAGTTATACTGTGATGACGGAAGTGAGTGACCAGTGACGAAGCGAATGTGTAAATACTGAGTAGGCTGAAAAAATCTGCTAACCTTATATCTTTTTATACAGCAGATGTTTCTCGGCTTTTATATCAAATTCTTTTGTGATACAGACCTCACAAAAAGTTGACGGCACTCATTTTCACCCGCAAACACAACACAGGTAGTATAACTATATAACTTATGTGTCTCAGAGCAGCCTGTTAGCCAAGGATATTTCTTATACCACGAAAATTAAATATTTCTATTTTTGTCTTTCTCCATTCCCTGTTTTAGTATGTAAATGTGGTGTCGATCTCCTGTCTTTGTAAGCACATTTCATATGTTCAACTAAACCGGTTTCTCTTTTAATTCTACAAATAATGACGTCAACGTTATTTCAGTATGAGCCATTTTACACAAAATGAATATGTAAAACACACACACGCATGCACTTTTGATTAAATTAGCACTTAACAAAGCAGCGCATTCACGGAACACCAATATAGCGCGACGTATTATTGTGACGGTAAGGCTAGCCTCGTTTCGTACGGAGATGTAGCGAAGCGGTACCCCCTCCCCGTTTCCACCCTCAAACTTGTGAGCCAAGGTCGTAGTCATGCCTTTAGAGGCTTCTCCCACAAGCCTCGCACTGAACTCTCGGATCCTGGAATGACTACCAACAGTGAACATAATATGTGGAAGGATCGGAGTTAAACCAAGTGTTACGATACATTGTTATAAGCCTAATGTTACTAGGTACAATCATTCAAATTTTTTAGGCTGTCTCAAAAGTCTCTTAAGAGCTTCGCCAGTGACGGAACAGGAAGTTTGCTTATGCCGTGAAGTGTAGCAGCAGCAGAAGAAGAAGTTAGCTATTCTACTTACGAAAGCAATGTTGTCCGACCACTCTTCACATCTACTCCAAACATGCTGTGGTATGGACTCAGTTGGCACAATAAATTCCGGATACGACGATTTGACGACCCATGCTACATCTTGAGACAAGCTAAGGAGCCGACGATTCTGACGTTCTTTAAACAGCTGTATCCCACATCTGAGAAGATTTCTTCGACAATGCATCTCCTAACTAGAGACAAACTGAAATTAAAATCTTAAAGGAAATTATACAAGCTAAATTCAAAGTAAGATACTATCATAAAGAAATTAAAAAAAAAAAGCATTGACTTGTTTCTTCCTTGCTTAAAGAAGTGTGTGCTAGAATACAGTTGACAGCTTAAATAACGTCTATTTCCATACCTCTCGAAGGACTTGGCAAGAAGATGGGATGTTAAAAACATTACTAAAAAGTTGACAGTTCCTTGTTATCTGTTGGTTACATAATGACGCTTATCAGTTGCTGAGTTCATAGTCGAAAGTACGAAAGTTTTAACACAATAATGTTAATTGAAGTGAAAACTTGAGAATAAAAATAAGGAGGGCCTATTTGTTTACTGTTAAGCTTGAAGAAGGTTGCAAAATATAGGTACCAATAGCTCCTTGTATATAGGCTACAGCTCGTCGTATCTAAACTGTTGTGGACTTCAAGTAAGCGGTATCTGAGCGCTACAGAGTGGGATTATCATTCAGGAACTCAAGTTGGATCCTGGCGCTCTCTGAAGTGGTAGACAAAATGAAGAGGTTAGGGTTTTCCTCGGAGTTACCCAGTTTACCTCAGTTCAAATTTCATTCCGCGAGTAGGCCTACTTTTAATTTCAGCTCACTTTTTCCTTCATTTCAAACATTTACTTTCATAAATAAATTGTTTCCGAGTGAGTTACTCGTAGGCACTAAATCCTTACAATAGTTTAGGATAAATCGAACTACACAAAATAGGCCTACATGCTACATGCGTGGGCGACTGATCATGGAGGGGTAGTTTATTTATCCCTCACCCCATGATGAACCTATTTCATGCGCTATCGAAGACAGTAAGGTAACACTTTTTGCTTCCGCTTGCTTCATTGCATCAGTTGCGGACGTCTTTGAGTTTAAAATATTGCTATTTTTATTGTTAGTAAGAAACATTGTACACTAGTCGCCTGGAATCTGAAAGCATAGCGGCCGTTAGTTTCGTCTGTAAAACAGACAGTGCGCAGTGCGCATGCGCGAGCTATCGTCGTTGTTCCTGCAATAACTCCTATGTGCAAAATATGAAAATTTTCAGTAGGAAGAGAAAACACATTTATTCTTCTATGACAGTAGTGCATAGGAGATTGTGAATTCTTACATTTTCGAAAGAAAGAAATATAATTGGGTACATATAGGAGATTTTATTATTCGCTGTATCACTATTTAAGCTATGTAATAGAGCAAAAATATGAAAATCGATAAATATGTCGCATAGGAGTTATTGCCGGAACAACGACGATATACTGCGTGTTCAGTTCAAAGTGTGTCATAGCTCGCTGTATGACGTCATGTGGCTAGCCGATGAGCCTAGACAATTCAATCTTCCTACACTTCCGCAGAGGCGTATTACCTATGTGCGAGAGAAGTTGCCTAGCAAGTACGGCGTTCATTCTGAAGAGTACTTACCGATGCGTACGGTAACTCCAGTAGTGGCAGGAACGTGAACTGTTTGGAAACACGTACATGAGTGAGTTTTTTTCTTACTGTCGGGATATGGCGAGAGGGTTAAGACGATTACTTACGTACAGTATTTGTTGACATTAACTTCGACTGTCAACATGGACACGGAGCAATTGATTTGTGTTGTGGAATGTTGCCGTAAGCAACCGATGATAACAAATACCCTGCGTACGACTTGCCCGAGCAAAACACAGTTCGAAAGAGGTTATGGTAGCACACAGACCGTACAGACCACCATCTGTTGCTACGACGTTGAAGTCATAGCGTACACGTTTTCAAGTTCAGATTGAACGCCTTGATTAATAAGCAACTTCTCTGACATAAAAGCTGAAACTCGCTTCAGATCTCTGACTCACAACAGTGATATCATGACACACTTTGAAATGAACACCCAGTACTACAGTACTGATTCTACCCACCGCGTGACGTCACTCATGCTTGGAGATTGCAGGCGGGAAGTGTCCAAACGTCCCAAACATCATTTTAACATCAGTCACTCATCATTTGTAATGTTAGTGTATCAATTTAAAAAAATATAATATTGAATCATTGTTCCATAGATTAACTTGAAAGTTTAATATTAATCTTCACAGCAAACCCGAAATAATGACGTATAAATAAACATTTTACAAATATATAGGCTTAACCAGTTTGCAGCACAATTAATTTACACTTTTACTATGTGTACCCGTACATGGGGATGATCCCGAAGACTCCTGACACCTCTTCCTCTGAACTAGTGTATTAATATCTGGTTTTAAACCCTATGAACACAATCCCAAAACTGAAACTACCTCGAACTGCACACTGTACCTTTTGCTGAACGGAAGCTTCAGTCTTAGGTTTGTTAGGAGTTGGAGACTTACATTTCCTATTTAAATAAAGAATGAACTGAGGTCACAAAATAATACATACGAACGTCAATAAGACAATAACGTAATGGAAAATTAAACGATAATTACCTGAAATGGCATGTATCCATACTTTCCTGCGTGACGAGAAGTGAAATGCTTCTTTACATTGAAATGAAAAATATAATTACTACTTTTTCCACAAATTAAACAAATAGTCTTTCCCTCATGAAATGCACAAAAGTATTCGCAAGTGTACATTACACACGTTTAGAATATGTAGTATTAAGAATGAAGTGCGTAAGATTTGCCGATGATATGACGTTGTTAACGGAAGAGTCTCTGATACTAAGGGATATGCTAGTGGTGCTAAATGACAACTGTGAGCAGTATGGGATGAAGATAAATGCAAACTAGACGAAGACCATGGTTGTCGGAAGAAAAATAAAGAAGGTAAACTTGCGAATTCTAAATGTGGTCCTACAGCAAGTGGACAGCTTCAAATGCTTGAGGTGTACTCTATAAGCAGTAACATGAGCTGCCGCCAGGAAGTCAAAAGGAGAATAGCAATGGCAAAGGGAGTTTTTAATAGAAAAAGGAGCATCTTCTGTGGACCTCTGGAGAAAGAACTAAGGAAGAGACTAGTGAAGTGTTTTGTGTGGATTTTGGCATTGTATAGGCAGAAACATGGACATTACGACGAAGTGAAGAGAAACGAATAGAAGCATTTGAAATGTGGATATGGAGAAGAATGGAACGTGCGAAGTGGACAGGCAGAATAAGAAATGAAGTTGTGTCGGAAAGAGTGGGTGAAGAAAGAATGATGCTGGAACTGATCAGAAAGAGAAAAAGGAATTGGTTGGGTCACTGGTTGAGAAGAAACCACCTACTGAAGAATGCACTGCATGGTATGGTGAACGGGAGAAGAGTTCAGGGTAGAAAAAGATATCAGATGACAGAAGGCATTAAGATATGTGGATAATATGCGGAGATTAAGAGGAGAGCAGAAAATAGGAAAGATTGGAGAATGCTGGGTTTGCAGTGAAAGACCTGCCCAAAGGCACCGTGCATGGGTCTCAAAATCGTACTGGTGGCGCCGCGCAGTGTCTCAATTCCTAATTAACTACAGGCTCGCAGTCATTCACTAGTCATGTGTGATATAGAAATTACATGCGGCTTTCTGCCGATAAAAAGTTGTAATATTAGTAAGAATGGGTTCATTGATTCATAGTGTCCTGCCCAAGGGCAGGTCTTTCACTGCAAACCCACCAACCTCCAGTCTTTAATTATTTTATAGACTCAGTGGAAAGTTCAGTACTGCTAGAGGAGTGTAGAAATGTGACTACAAAGTTCCTGAAATATCAGTGAAGTTGTTTGGCATTTAAATCAGATTTCAGACCATTGAATGAGGGTGAACAGTCATATTACGAAAACACTGATATACTTATATTTGATGTCATGACGTGTGTAATATTTGTGTGTATAATGTCTCTATAAATACCTATTTTAATATGATTTAATTCTAAAAGTAGTCTTAATTACACTTCATGAATAATGGGCGACTGGAAATTCTCTAAAACACAACACATAATGCATAATATCATCAACATACTACCTCTGATTGTGGTTCTGGCTGATATGTACATCTGTTATCAAGCTGTACTTGTCACTTGATATGTGTCAGAGGAAGAACAATTGTTTGTATGTATATGAAGTCTGACTAGTGTAATATATAGCTAGTCGGCGATATATGCATTGGAGGGGAAAAGGAACTGGCCACTCTACCCCATGATATTCTGGCCTAGTTGCCTCATAAGTGGTGCCTTGTTGGTATCACTTATGAGATTCAGACTTCTCTTTGGACAGTTGAATAAACAACAAAATCAACATGGGGACGCAGTTCAATTGAAAGTTTGTGTAAAATGTCATACTGTATATTTTAGTTCGCTGAATGCATCTTTCAATATGAATTCGAACACTGGCAACGCTGTAAGTAGTTTCGACTTCTTCAACTGTTAATTTACCATCGTGCAGATACGGTGGAGTAACAACAATGACCCCTTTATCGGAGAGGTTTGTTTTTATTACGGGAAAACCTGACTTCATCACCACCTTCTAATAACGTCAATAATTCGCAATCAGTTTTTATGAATGTGTCACTCGATCTGCCACAGTAGCATTTAGATTTGAAGGCCACCATCTAATCCACGTTGGGTGGCTGTTCCACTTTTGAACATTAATTGTCACTCTACATTTTTCAATATTGCAGGGATTGTTTCCTGAATATTTTCTCTGCTAGGCCAAAACCCAAAATTACAGTAACCATTGTGGATGTCAACAACATTAAAGTGGCGGTAAAAATACATTATAATTATAATTGTACGATTAACTCCGAACATCACCTTCATAACAGGATACGACAATCCAGTTTTCATTTTAATTTGAAAATATGAGTAGACGATTTTCTTTACTAATCTTACTCTTGGACAGAATTTTTCGAAAGCTTTCGATGTGAAATTCACTAATAAAAATGGCAAAAATAATATGTATGGTCTACATCTTGGGGCGTTTCGACTATCTATGGTAGCTATTTTTGGGTTAAATGATAGAATTGGAAATATTTCTTATTATGATTCTACGGGTATGATTGTGTTTCAATTGGCAGCAATTTTAACAATATATTCGAAACCACAAATGTTACTCCCATTAAGTCTGGTAGAATAATTTCGGAAACCTTGAAGTTCATTAAACATATAATCTGTTCCTGAACGCTTGTCATAACATTTCTTATGTGACTTCAGTTCGGCATGTAATGGAATAGACAGTTGAGTAGACAATTCACACAATTCAATTGTGAAAGGAAAAAAGAAAAACACTAAGAATGGTTTCATTTACTTCTGCCTGTATGGCTACTTCATTTTTCGAAATAACATTTGTTGAGCATTCGCCTTCCATAAAACTTAAATGTTCACGTTTTCTTCTTTTATGCGTCTCTTTCGTATCTTTCCGGAGCTAGTTGAGATGAGGCAGTCTCTTCTTGTAATCTTTTATAAAAATACTGGGAACGGTATGCTAGTTTTGGGGGTGTTCTGATCTCGTTCCCAATAAAATGAATACCGCAAATTCTTGCTGCGGGTGTTGGTTTCCAAGGTGAACCATCAACACTTCTTGAAATCAAGAATTAAATATCGATATGAATATATTTAAAAATAAGTATATTATTATTTATTGTTGCTAATATTATACATAATATATATGTAAAGAACTCAGTAATTATGTACTTTTTGAAATTTAAATGATAAATCCCTGTAGTTGTTAACTTAATGGTTATTTATAAACATAATACTATATACATTCTATTTTTTATATTAAGGGAACCAGGTAGTGATTAGAGGTCAAAAATCCGATTTCTTATTTTGTGTTTTAAGAAAGTACAAAACTTGCTCTTTAAAACAATATAAATACTCTGGGAGGTATTTCTGGAGGTAAGCCCTTTAAACAACCTCTTTAAATTTGTCTGTGCATGTGATTCATATATCCTTCTGTTTTTTAAATGCAGTTTTCCATAAGTTGACATTTTCCGAACTTAAGCGCATTTTTCTCTGAAACTACTGAATCAATTTACATAAAACTTTTTACGGTGTTTTCTGCAGCTTGTGTACTACACAGTAGACCTACGGGTTTAAGAATATCGCAGACATAACACGAGAAAAAAATACATTGAAAAAAATTTCAAAAAATGTTAAATAAAGTTCGATATTTTTCTGTTTCACTAAGGGTGAAATATTTAACTAAATTTTGCTTTAGTATTCACAATACACATTACTGTATAACTTAAAAAAATGCAAGGTATATGAGTGAAGATTGTCGAAAGTAATGTGCACCTGAAGAAGGAGGTACATTTAACAAAGTGGGAAAACAGATTATCAGTTAGGGCCTTTTTTTTCACTTGGATACGAAACTAATTAGTTGTCTTTTATACCACTGAATTCAGAATGATGGATTGTATCACATAGCAATTTTTATTCCACTCTGAGCACTAAAAGCCTAGAAATATTGAACTAAATTTTTGTACTGAAATTTTTTTAATCGCACAGGCATCACTACCCAGTTCCCTTAAGCCTAGTATATAATAATACTATGATTACAAGCCGTGTAGCCTTATTTACTTTCGTCTGCGTAGGCTACTGCATGGATCCACATTTAGCGTCGTTGTGCTTCAGTTTTCTTTTTGGGAATGAATAAAAACAATATCGGTTGGTGTGTTCCTAAAAGCATTACTACACTCAAGAACACAGCAACTTGCATTACCTTTCCGCTTTTTAGGATCATCCATATTTCTAATCATTTAACCTGAGATGTTAAGTATATTCATACGCTTCAAGCACAACTCTATCTCTGCTGTCCCGCAGTTAGTAACAATAGTCGCCACCAGAGGAGCTTGCACGGTGCCTATAACCACAGTCTACTATATACAGTCGCGAAGCTCAATATGTAGTAAAAATGCAAACATAGGTAGTTGCCCACCACTAGGATCGCAACTATCGCCTCATCATCGCAGATCTCTCTCCTAGCAGCCGACAAAATATGTTACACTTTCGTTGTCGTGTTCTTTTGGAAAAAATTAATACCTTCCTTCCATTATTGAAATATTAAATGCATAAAGTTAATTTATTATTTTAATGAATGCATATTAAATTCCACCATAAACTCGAAGATACCTGCAAGAAATAAGTTAATATAATTTTTGTTTGTGCAAAACGAACTGAAATTTACTATAATAGCTTCACTCATTCAAGATTATAGCGATAGCGATAATTAACTATGAAACCAATAAATATTAATTTGCATTTCTCTTTACAACAATAATAATGGAAATATGAATTAATGGAGTAACTTACGTGTACCGGTACTTGTAGTGTATGCTTACGTAGTTAAAGTGGGATGAGGTTAAGCAATAATAATCACACCAAAATTGGAAATAAAACATGATCAATAAATTTTATTGTAACAGACTTTTTCTACGTCTCTAGTAAAGCAACAAATAAAAATAACAACAAAATTAACAGCTATAATTAAAAACATATCCTTTGAAGAAAAAAGTAGGCCTAAGCAATAATAATCCCTCCAGAATTGAAAATAAAACGTGATCAATAAATTTCATTAAAACAAACTTAATTTTTCTACGTCTTTAGTAAAATAACACATAAAAATAATAACAAAATTAATAGCTACAATTAAAAATATATCCTCTGAAAAAAAGTAGACCTAACCTTTATTTCTCTGGAAATTTAGCAGCCTAAGTGACAGAACTTTAACCGGTATCTAATGTCCTTTCGGTTAGACTGAAACATTTCATTGTGCAATTTAAGGATGTAATGTATTCTAACAGTCACAAAGAACTTCAAATTAACAGTTTTGTTTCTGCACAGCATTCTTGTGGAAACCCAGGAACCTTTCTGAATCTTTCGGAAATCGGATAACTCTGGCCTCTTTCTCTTACTGTTGCTACAATTTATAGCACTACAAACGTCTCCTCCTTGTCCCATATTATTATTCCAATTATTATATTTTAGCCATTAACATTTTCATTATAACCAATAACGAACATTTCACAAGCATCAATGTGAAATACGCAACGAGCTAGCACTCGATACAAATATGACACAGTCCAAAGTCGACCATGGACAGTCTATTGTTTCTAGTTGCTAACCGTTTGGAGCGCTTTATCACGAGATTTGCAAAAAAACACCTCAAGCTTCGCGACTGTATATAGTATACTGTGCTATAACATTAATGCTGTAGTTTGCTAGTGAATTACGGTTTACAAACGTGGGTAATTTTGGTATAATTATAGGTTAATTGGCAACTAACCTAGTTTTTCGTTCCAGATCATGCCACGTACAGTACATAAATTATGGATTGGTGAAAGACAAGCAGATATCCAAATTTTTATCTGTCCCAGATTTTAATTGAATATATTTTAAATTTACAAAATAATACTTATCAAGAACTTAAATATTGGCTGACATTTTTTTATCTTGTTAGACCTAACATTCTCTTTTATATACATACACCAACCTATGGTTAGGACTTAAACGCATATTTTACTTCAGTGATACACATTATACCCAAATTTCCCCGTTTTAAGGAATAAATTGAGAATAGTTAAATTTAGGGTCATTGTTATGATAAGAAAAGTCCAGCATACTTGCAAATGTAATAGAATCATTCTAGATAATATAATACAAGTTTTTCACTTATAGACTCTTCTCATTCGAAGATTGTTTCTCGTTGAATTGAAGAAAATTCGCATTGAAAAGCGAAGCATCCAGATGATCGAGACATGATCATCTCCGTTCTTTGAGCAATCTTCGTAGTATCTTGCCTGATGGGCTTTTAGGAATGCTTGAGATAAATTCCACTCCTCCTTTTAGATGTTTATAATCCGACACCTTCTCTGCCACAAATTTCTTTACTTCTTCTTCTGAAATCTTCTTTTCTTTTGGGACAACAAAAGCTTTAGGAATCTCTCCTGACCTTTCATCAGGAATACCAACAACAGCTGCGTCTTCTATATGGGGATGACTTCTCAAGATCTCTTCAAGTTCCGCTGGGGCTACCTGTAATAATACATAATTTATATTGTTTTTACATTGTAATACGTAATTTACATTGGTTACTTAAAATACTACATCGTTCGCTTAGAGATAAGTATACAGTGATTCAATTTCATAAATATACAATCAGATTTGAATATTTTCCATTAATATGTAAGGGAAGTCGGAGGAATATGGGCACCTTAGTACTATTTCGGGTGTAATATCTCTCGGGTTTTTCTAATAAATAATTTTACAGCTGGGATATGTTTCTTAACTATTTAGCTATATTATATAAGAATCCTAACAGCTTACTCCTAATTGTATACAAGTAAAACTGGAAAATGCAAGTTAATGTGTTTTGCCCATATTCCCCCGAGTATGGGGGTAAAATGGGCATTAATGATGTAAATCATATTCAACTGAAAGAAGTCAAAAACACTTAAAATACTTGAAAATATAACTATATTAACTATATTATATATTGTATATGCCATTTGTGATGGTTATTGCGTAACGCCTTTGGCAGATGATGTGACTCTTTGGCGATGAATGACGTTTGGAGATTCTAATACATTTGAATCAGTTGAAGGAATTGTATGAATTGTAGGTTTGTCACCTGATGCTGCAGTGCCAATGTAAAGCATAATCAGGAATGACACTCATGTGCAGTGAAAAAGGGCCTGAAGCTCGGAAGGCATTTACAGCAAACATACATTGACACATCTCTTCCATGCTTCTTTGACAATGGAAGCAAACTCGACCTTCGTAAAATGTCTCCTATGTTGCCTGAAGAAAGCTGTAGCACTACTGTTGTAAGCTTTCTTCAGAGGACCAAACAGACCACTATCTGCTGATTGAAGCCAGGCTGTGGTGTGTGGAGGAAGACAAAATATGCATAATCCATTTTCTACTGCAAAGTTAAGAGTGTCAGGATTACAACTATGTGAATCACGTGCATCTACTATCAAAATTGCAGGTGCATGCTTACTGATGTTGAAATAAGTAACGAACTTCTTGATTATTGAGAAAAAATATGCGAAGTGTGATCATTAAAATCCGAGGTTTTGTATGCTGTGGGCGAAAGGATCACGTGATTGACACGCGTGCGCAGCAGTGACACTAGACGACCTTGAAAAGACGCGACACGAAGTTTCGAAGCGCTCTCTTCATTGAAACCTGTGTTACACAAGGTGTTGTTGCACGTGCATCCGCGCACTTGCGAAATGCGATGGACTCGGAACTGAAGCAGAGAGCCAACGTCAAATTCTTTGGGAAATCGGCAACCGTAACCCATGGAATGTTGAAGCAAGCCTACGGGAATGAAGCAGTGATTCAGGCGAGATGTTTCGAGTGGCACTCGTGCTTCAGAAATGGCAAAACATCGCTGAAGGACGACGAGATGCCAGGTCGACCACGCACGTGTAACACTGGCGAAAATGTCGAAAAAATTCGACAAATTGTGCATAATGATCCTCACGTCCATTTTGAATATGAATGACTACAGCTCTGGACAAAGAACAAATGGATGCTCCATGACGACACTGCTCCAGCTCACAGAGCTCTCGCAACACTCCAGTCTTGCACTCTTAATGAGATGGTCGTCGTTCCTCACTCCCGTATTCACCAGATTTGGCCACCTGCGACTTTTTTTTTTTTTGTTTCCGAAGATGAAATTCAAGCTAAAGGGTCACTGTTTTAGCACTGTGGAGGAGATCCAACGCGAATCGCAGAAGGTGCTTGACAGGCTTCAAGAACGCGACTTCCAGGAGGCATTCCAAAAATGGCAGACACGCTGGGATCAGTGTATAGCTGCCCAAGACGACTACCTTGAAGGTGATGGCAGCCACATTTAAATGAGGTAGTTTTATTTCCACTTATGGGACAAGTCTCGAAATTTAATGATTGTACCTCGTATCTCCGTTAATGTAGGCAGACTGCTTGTTGGAGTACAACTTACTGGTAGAAGGCAGCTCTTCTTTCAGTAATTATTGCCCTCACTCGATTTATAATGATACTTGGAGAAAAGTAGTTCCCTGCTGCATTGAAGCAGGCCACAAGGGTAATGGTTTTTCCCTTTTCTTTAGAGTAAATGCAATGCACCACTTTGTGTGCTTTGGGTGCAATGACATCTTTCGCTCTTGTAATCATTTGTAGGCCATTTTCATCAAGCTTGAAGAGTCAGTTTCATGAACTGTAATGCTAGCCCATATTCCCCCGAACATTAGCGCCCATATTACCCCGACATGTAGGGTTTACTTTGAACAATTGGCACTACCGTAAACTATTCACAAAACAACTTCTGACGCAATAAAACGGCAGTTAAAGATGTGTATTTTGTATGTATACTATTAGATTTAAACTATTTTCTAAAGTTCATGTGTAATCTACTGCATATAACATATCTAAAATAAGTATTGTGAAATTTTAGTATACTTGGAAGTCAATACTCACGATTTAGATGGCTGTTTTAACAATACGAGACAGTACTGCATAGCGCGCATCGTACAGCAACCATTACGATACTCTCACTTTATACTAACCGTTATTAGCGAAGAAACATAATTCTTTGCAAGAGTTTTGACATGAAAACTTAATATTGCCCATATTCCCCCGAATTCCCTTATAATGAGATACAAATATAGGAAGCAACTCTGTCTTACATGGTAGAAGAGAAAGAAACGTATTTTGTTCAATAAAGTGATAGTAGTAGTAGTAGTGATGGTGATGTACAGTATTTAATGACCCTTTAAACTTCTGAAGTTATCCACTTTCGAAATTCAATATGGGCAAGGGGAAATGGGCGAGAAAAATTTTGTCTCGAGCCTTCTTTCAGCGATACGAGACTCATAGCTTCACTTCCCTTTCGGAGCAAGCCGTGCAACCAACAGTTATGCATAATTAAGTATTAATCGCGTTTACAGAAGATGCAATCCAAGAAGGTAAAGTCACATCAACGTAGGGCCAGTTCAGCCTTCCCAGGTGTGTCATTACCCACTGGCGGCATCACGTCATACATGCACCCGACCCCTCCACCTCAAGTCATACATGCCCCAGATGTACAACGGCACGCAATACATCATTTCAGCCCCTTGTAGGCTCTCTCTCTTTACGTCATACATGCACCCGACACGCCATATATGATTCGGCTCCAAGGGGCGGAGACAACCTTGTTACGTCATACTTCATGCAACGTCATGACGACATGTGACATCATACTCGCCAGCGTCTTATGATGTCGTATGACAGCGCCTCGTGACGTAAGAGGCCTGATTAATCTACAATTTTGCCCGTTTTTACTTCCTTTTCGAGATAAAAATGGTTTTTGTATTAAACATTTCATAGCGTTATATGACTTGAGGCTTTCCCGGCGTTTGATGTAGAATAACTCTTCTCGGGTTCTCAGCCAGGTGAGTTTTAGATTAGCTTCCAAGATTTCGACGGCTAGCTCTGCCATCTTCTTCATGGAATGAAGTGATGTGGTACCATTTCTAGCCAGTATATATGCAAAAGTAGGGCTTCCTGCTGCGGGCCAATCAGGAGCTAGTTCCTAGTCCCGACCGCCAGGCGCATTTCCTGATTGGCTGCCGCTTCCACCAACCAGAATGCACAGAAATTTAATCCGAACAAATAATGTAACTTTTCGTTCTGCAAAGGAATTATTCAATGTTACATTATAATTTGTTCGGTTGAAACTTGTGCACACTTAAAGGACAAAACTAAAATTCTTTCAATAATCTATTATCTTAATACACTGCTCTCTTAAATTTATTTGACCGAGTATATTGGGAATTCAATCACTGGCTTTTCCAAAATACGCCATGAAATTTTTCATATAAAACAATTTTTATCTCGAAAAGGAAGCAAAAACGAGCAAAATTGTATTCAATTTTTTTGTTTGAAATATTTGAAAAAATTAATGTCATTACTTACGGTTCATTATGTAGCCTATATATGTACCGGGTGATTCTGAAATTTGGTTGCAAATTGTAGCAGTAATTAATGTGATCAATGTGAAGAATTTTGATTTGGGACCCTTTGTTAGAAAACGTTCCGTTTGTTAGTTTCAAGCCTTGATATATATATATATATATATATATATATATATATATATATATATATATATATATATATAATATGTGTAGACAGCTAGCATCGAACTCAAAGCTATATTTTTTAAGTTTCATTACGGAACCCCTGTTTCCTGCAAAAGTTTGTGAATTCTTATAACCATGGTATGAGATAGCCTGCATCGTAAATTATATTTATGACTGCTAAAACCTTGCAGCTTTTCTTCCATTTTCATTTGCCCTTCCATGGATGAAAAACGTATCAGGAAATTCTCTTAATGTAAATTTTCCCGTGATAACAAGAAACTAAAAAAACCAAAATTACTGTCTGTACGTTATGTTTGACCCAAATAAGCCTAACGTAATACAACGACAGCTGCATATAAACTGAGATGAGGTTTCAGTGCATTGGCCATGAGTTCAATGCCAGGTGATGTAGTCTGTAAACAAGATTCTCTACTTATTCGCATGAACTTCATAATGTTTAAAAAAATCTCTAAGGCAACATCATGGCATAGGCCTAAATAGAAGAAAACGAAATTATTTATATTACCATGATCCTACAACGTCACTTAGGGCTTATTTTACCAACATGTTACTAATCCACAATTAACTAATTGTAATTTAACTTAAACACGGAAATTAAATCATATTTAATTAATTTACATTTCACCAAGCTAATAAGTATTTAAAGTAAAGTCAATTAATTTAACTCCGAATTAAGTCATAATGGCCTTCGAAATAATTATAGTAAAATCTTAATTTCGAAGACCATGTGCTGTTATTGTAAGCAGTGACCTTTATAGTGAGTTCATTTGTTATATTACGACAGCAAAATGTCATCATAAACAGAAGTAATCTCAAAACTTATTAATATCATCGAAAACAAAAAGACGGGTTGGCAGACTTAAGAAGAAAGGTAGAAGCAGAAGTAAAAAGAGATTTCAGTCTAAAAAGAAGCCCTCATCCCAATGTCTTCAGCAATATTGAAGAAAAACTGAATAAAAAGAGAGTATATGCAAGGCAATATCGTGCAACAAGCGAAATGGAAAGACTTCATGGACTTGCGTTATTTAAATGCTTTTAAATGTAATATTAGGCCTGCATGATAAATTTGTTATTCATATTACTTTAATTCCCACACTTTAGGCAACCGAAGATTGATTAAACGTTTCTTCAATAAATTTATCATTTAAATAATATTATGAAGTACTTAACTACCAGTTGGAAATTCCATATCGCCTTCTGCACTATTCAGAATATACAATGATTATGTTTTGCTTAGGATAAACCTCATTTGCAAACCTTTTTCGTTTATTGTATTAAAATGATATTCTCTTTCAGAAATTGTCCTCGCCCGTCTTGGTGAGAAATTATTATTTTCAAATATCAAGTGCATCATTGTCCTCTCCATGATGACAATATTGTCGTTAATGCAGGATTAATTATTTAAGTGACCAAATATTGGCCAATTAACTTAAATATAGTTTAATGAGAGCTTAAAGCACAATTTGTGTTGATGAAATGCATTGTCTCTTTAAGTGTCAATTAAAAACGATTTTAGTAACAATTAAAATTAAATAAGCTTGGTGAATTTGGCCCTTAGACCGGTTAGAATACAAATCACGTTCTATAATTTATCAAAGGAAACGTTCCTGTATGAAAGTTGTAACCAGAATCTGCCTGTAAATATGCCTGAAGAAAAGAATCACAAGTATTTCTTCTCTGATTATATTTCCACTAATATAATTTCTTAAGGCCGGGTGCACACAGAATCAGACGCGACGCGACACGGTGCGGCGCGACGCTACGTTTTGCTTTACAACGCCTCGCGACAGCTTAAAACTGTCTGCTCGCGACAACTGATTTGCTGGCTGTGTGGGTTTGGAAAACTGGCCTAGGCTAGAAAATGGCGTCAATAACAGAGGACTGTCTATATGAAAAATTCTATTGTATTTGCTTATTATTTCCTAAGGACGCAAGCTCCTAAAAATCTATACGATTGAAAGAGTCTTAAAATTAAAATGTACTGCACAAACGTCATTTTTTATGTTTATGACTACTTCACGACTCACAATAAAGAAAAATAATCTATTAAATCAATAATGATGATAGTATAGAGCAGAGAATTAGGCTTACTACAAATTACACTGGTCAACAGTCATTTTGCGCCAGACATAAAACTAACAAATTCTTACTAATTTCGACCTCCTGAATTAATAAATAACAAGCAAAATGTTCCATCACTTCGGGTTTTCGAGATGCACAATATAATTAATTTTCTATGCATTTTATTAAAAAAAAATCACCATATTTCGTGTGTAACTATTTTGTTTTACAAATGTGAAGACCCATTATGTGAAAACAATATTAGTATAAGTAGGGCACCATGTTAGAAGCACTTGTAGAAAGGGAAATTATTTTATTGTCCTTCTACGAGTCTTTTCGAGGGAGTGAAACAGGTTCGCGGTATAAATTCACTTGAGTTTACCTGATTTTACTTGAGATGTGCATTTCTTTCACGGTGAGCTTTAATTACATTACTGTAGTTTATATTTTGCAATATATCACCATGTCAAAACCACCGAACAACAATTTACGAAGCGCCATAACAAGGCTAGCAGTTCACGGTTTTCACCACAAACCGTGCAGAAGATCTCCCCCGAATGCGTGTGCAAACTGTGCTACGAAGTGTGTCCAAAATATCATTTTAGTAAATGTGTGAATAGAACGAAGTCACTAATGGAATATAGTAAAGAAAAGTAACTCATACCAAACTCAATTGCACGTTTGTGCGCACTTCTTTCTTATTAAAACCACTTCTAGAAGCGGAAATTGTTTTATTGCCCTTTTCGGTTCCATTTGGAGGGGAAGAAACAGGTTCGCCGTATGAAAACGCTTCAGTTTACCAGGATATTTCTGTGGTGTTACTATTCTGTGTAAGACGTGTATTTCTTTAAAGTGTGCTTTAATGATAATATTCAAAGTACGAATGGTTTATATGTGCGGATTTGAAGGTTGTGGCATTGCTTTTTGGAATGCAATTAGGCTACACAAAATTTTGCTGCTTTCTGTACGAATTGGACAGTCGCGCTCGAGATATTTTATTTTTATTTTATTGGGTTATTTTACGACGCTTTTTCAACATATGTGTTATTTAGCGTCTGAATGAAATGAAGACAATAATGCCGATGAAATGAGTCCGGGATCCAACACCGAAAGTTACTCAGCATTTGCTCGTATTGAGTTGAGGGAAACCCCCAGAAAAAACCTCAACCAGGTAACTTGCCCCGACCTGGATTCGAACCCGGGCCACCTGGTTTCGCGGCCAGACGCGCTGACCGTTACTCCACAGGTGTGGACTCGCGCTCGAGATAAGCATTATAAAATAAAACGACAATCACTAGAGCCAAGGAAGAAAAATATTATACATCAACCCCTTGTACCTCAAAGCGAAGTAATTTTACCCCTTTTACACAATAAGTTAGAGTTAATGAAGAATTTTGTTAAAGGGATAAATTATAAAACTGAAACATTTAAAAATATCCAGGAAAAATTTCCTGCTAATAATAATCCGTGGCGCTACACCCCGTGAAGAACCCAGACCGACCAGCCGGCTGCTGGCCTCACGTCCACATGCCAAAACAGAGGTGGACGATCATCCAACTAGAATGGAGGTATCGTGTGGTTAGCACGATGATCCCCCCAGTCATTATATCTGGCTTTCGAAACCGGTTTTCGCTACCTATCGTAGCTTCCCAAGTGCATCACGATGCTAGGTGGGCACCGGTCCCATACACTGGCCGAAATTTCATGAGAAAATTTCTTCCCCCATGAGGACTCGGACCAGCGCGCATTCCTTAACATTTCCTGCTATTAGTGATTCAAAAATAAAGGAGGGAGTTCTCAATGGACCACAAATTAGAGAAATAATGAAGGACAATCACTTCGAATCTTTGCAGGAAGGAAAAGAGACAGCCGTCTGGATAGCATTCAAGGAGGTTGAATTAATTTTCTGGATAACTGTAGAAGTGAGAACTATGAAGAACTAGTGAAAAATTTACTGTTGGCGTATTAAACTAGGGGTTGTAAAATTTCCCTGAAAATTCACTTCCTTCACTCACATCTTGACTTTTTTTTCCCCCCGAGAATTGTGCGATTTCAGTGATGAGCATGATGAGCGCTTCCATCAAGAAATTTCAACTATGGAAAAAAGATACCAAGGACAATGGTGTACCAATATGCTAGCAGACTATTGTTGGACTTTAGCTCGTGATGTACCTGATACCCAGTGTAAAAGAAAATGCAGAAAAAGAAAGCTGTAATCTTCTGAACAGTGAATATTTAGCCTTATTGTCATTATATAAAACAATATTTTGAATAAATATAAATTCCAACATTTCTCAAAAACCGTAACCAACAACTGTTTTTATTGTCTTATTCGTATTCAGGAGGCTGAAATTATATAGAAAACATATATCACATGCCTAGCGCAAAAAAAAATGTTAACATTCGTTACGCAGCGTTATTATTATAAATTATTATTCACCTGGTGCTTTCATCTCATTTGCAATTTTTCACATATTTTTAGAAACCACATTATTCTCGTGATATTGTTTCAAAAATTGTACAGAATGTATCTTTCCTGTACTAAATCAACTAATTTATCCGCATCGAGCTCCATTATGAATAATGTGCACTACACAACAATAGTATTTTTTGTAGATAAGGAAAGCGTGCAATCATAGCCACTATTAACGCATGCGCAGTACACTGCAGCTATCAGACAGTCTCCTCGCGACGAACTTCTAGCAGTCATTCGATCTTGTCTCTTCGTGTCTCCTTGTGTCTCCTCGCGACCGTCGCGCCGCGTCTGATTCTGTGTGCACCCGGCCTAGGGGTCTACTGATTATGCAAGTAGTAAATTTATTCTATAAATTATCATTTTTTAATGAACAGATTTATGAATCCAACTCTGTTGCAACTAGGCCTGTAGAAAGTTCAGGTTTCATTTTAAATATTTCATCGCTGAATTACCTGGAATCCTTTGACTTTGATTAACTCTTTAGACCTGTCAACGATGTAGAATTTTCCTTCCTCGTCATAATATCCCAGGTCTCCTGTGTGTAGCCATCCTTCTCCATCGATAGCTTCAGCAGTCGCATCAGGACGGTTGAAGTATCCTTTCATGACCTGACACAAAATAAATTCGTGTTTCCATTGAAACTTACTTTCTTTTTACTACACAATTCACATTAATAGTAAATCAATTGTTTTGACCTATCTATATCTTGTTCGTCATGAAAGAAATTTAAAACCAAGAAAAATTATTTTGTACAGAATGAAAAATTCCCTAAATCTGAAGACTGAACAGTTGAACGATTTTACGCATGCGTATTTATCGTTACATTAGTCTACGTCATACGGTGACTTATTCACTTTTCCTCCATTGTATGAATTTAGACTGTGGAAGAAGAGTATTATTGAGTTATTTATTATAAGCATATTTTATCAACAGTAATCTCACTACAGGACTTGATTTTATCGATAAATCTGCGAGTGGAACACGAAATTCATTTCACTAATGTTAGCTTCACCAAAACGTTTGAACGGAGCCGCCATTTTCAGTTGACTGTAAACAAATGACGATCGCAAAGCATGTTTTATATTACTGTAAAGAATTTGCAGTTTGAAATGTTGGCAAACAACGAAACAAATGGTGGGAAGGTGATAAAAAACAGGAGAAAGTTTATAAAGATTAGAAGAAATAAAGTACTCTAATACAATAAAATAGATATTAATTGACTTGCTAAAATTTTATTTCACTAATGTTACCTTGGCATGTAGCACATATGGGCGAATCCAGGAGGCCGAAGGGAATAAGACCTTTAGGGAGGCCGAGACGTAGATGGGAGAATAATATTAAAATGGATTTGAGGGAGGTGGGATATGATGGTAGGGACTGGATTAATCTTGCTCAGGATAGGGACCGATGGAGGGCTAATGTGAGGGTTGCAATGAACCTTCGGGTTCCTTAAAAGCCATTAGTAAGTAAGTAATGTTACCTTCACCAAAATGTTTGAACGGAGCCGCCATTTTCAGTCGACTATTTATGCGGGAAACAAATTACGATCGCAAAGCATGTTTTATAGTGCCGTAAAGAATTTGCAGTTTGAAATGTTGACAAAGGAACAAATGCTAGAGTAGTGATAAAAACAAACAAATACTAGGGAAGCGATAAAATTAAACAAATGCTAGAGAAGCGATAAAATTGTGCGATAAGCAGCCATGATTGGTTGAAAGACGTCCTTTCGTACCGTTTTATTGATCAATAATAGTATGACGTAGTAAAAGTGTAATAGTTATACAGAAATTCATAATTCTTATTTGAAGGCGTTGTGCCAATAGGCAATAGGCTATTACCTGTGGTCCTCGAATGCAGACTTCGCCCACTTCTTGGTGTCCCAAATCAAGTCCCGTCTCTACATGCCAAACCTTTACCTCTGTGTTAGGTATGGGGCCTCCTACTGATTCGTATTTGGTACCATCCTTTTCCATAATTGTTGTGGTACCTCCGGACTCCGTCAAACCGTATCCTGCAGTGAAAGCGACCATTTATTTAGTTTCGTGTTTATAAGTTTTAGACGCAACTCGAGCGGTGTGTGGAAGTCACTTTCTTGGGCTTCTGTACCTCCTATGTTTGCCTGGTTTTTCGATGGCTGGACCCGGAACGGGTCCTTCTTAAACTTAGGCCCTTGACTCATTGTTCTTCCTATATTTGCGATGACTGTCCAAGTCCAACAGGTGGTCTGGGTGAATCCGACGCTGACAAGTGGGTAATCTTGCCTCAGCCCAGATAATCAGGTTCCATCCGCAGACGAGTAGCCTGATAAGCCCTTGGGCACAAGCCCCATGACCTTTCTACATCAGCATCGGAAATCCGCGCTACCCCCAAGAATTCACCCCAGTCTATTTTAAAGTGTTGCAAATGAGGGGCAGATGACGAGTGTTTGAGTACGCTGTGAGAAACCATCTGCCATATCTGTTTTGTCCACTACAAATGGAAGGAGAATCGAACCCAGGCCGCCTAAATGGAAGACTAACGCGGTAGCGTTAGGTTACGGGCGCTGCTAGTACCTCGTGTGAGATATATAATGTTTATCCATTATTATTATTATTATTATTATTATTATTATTATTATTATTATTATTATTATTATTATTATTATTATTATATACTATTCTATTATCCTTTTTACGCCTTTGACAAGAATTCAATTACTTTGTCGAATTGCTATCGATACTAGAAGTGATGCCTCGTATCTACAGAAATGGCCATTTAGTTTAATTACATTGTTATTTAGATTAAGTACAGTATTATTATGTTCACAAAATTGGACAGTTAACTAATATTTTGTTCTCGAGTAGAAGATCTTGCAAAGCAAAAACATAGGCTTATACAGAGTGTCCCATTTACAAGTATCTTGTTCACCTATTATAACGTTTTTGTTTGGATAGGTATTGGAATTTTTGTTTTTGAGAGTTATGTTAGAACGAGGAGCTAACATGAGTGTAGAGATTTAGTGCATGTAACTACATTATGGTGCAAGATACACGTGACGTCATCAATTTTTCAAATAGCACTACATACTTTAATCATGTTACATTGATTACAAACATTAAGGCGAGTTCAAAAATGTATCACAATGTTAACTTTCCAACAACAAAATGAAAAATGAATGACATAAGCAAAGCTCGGAACTTGGGGACTTGTGTCTTTGAACGTGGCTAAGCGACCGGACTTCAATGTCAACAAACTCCCGCTTCCAGCACAGAGGTACTGTAAGGTCTGCTATAAAAGTGGTTCCTGGCTGGAACAACATAATGATAATATTATGGTAGGTTGAAACAAGTAATTTTATAGCATATATATAAATAAACATGCAAAATATATCAAATTTACAGTTCTGCTCTGTATATTTTATTACAGTGTATGACTACATACATTCGAATATTTTTCGAACCCATACCTTCTTCGTCTGTTAGTTAAACATGATTTGAAACGAAAGAAACTTACTTCCACGTCACATGAAGTGACGGGAGCAAAATTAATTGTTTTATTTTATTTATTTTAACTAGCTACCTACTGAATACAAATTACATTTATAAAACAAAAATGTTTCTATCCACTACCGTAAGAGCCAGGCTCGTGTACGGTGTTGTCTTAGTCAATAATATAACATAAAATTTACAAGGACACTTTACTAAATACAGTAAGTAACTTAATTCAAACCAATAAATACAACACAAGAGCAAGAATAAAGAAGAAAGAGAAAAATACACATTTAATATAAATTGACAATTCGACAGAAGCCAGTGATATTCAATAAAAACAAGAATGTAGTAGACAGAAATAAAACGTAAAAAAAAAAAAAAAATACATTTGTTAATATTATATTATATCGTGGATAATTTTACAAATTTATTTTTTAAAAGCTTCAATTTAAAAAAAAATTCAAATTTGGTAAATGGTTTGTAATTGTATTATTAAGTCTTAGGCCGAAATAAAGCATTGCATGTTTTCACTGTCACTGTTTCCTGTTCGATTTTCAGTAGTTGCTAGCTGATCTCGTATCTGAGAAAGATAAGTATCCTAAATTTGTCTCGAAAATAGTTTTCAATTTCTATGTCACTACTAGGGAAGGTTCCACTTTGACTTGATCCATGGCTATGGACAAATTTTCCACCGATTTAAGGGACTGCAATGTATTTCAATGAATGCCCGTTTCCAATCTCTAGTTTGTGTTTGACACAAGTTACAAAATATAAACTCTCCATTCGAAGAAAATAATGTATCTCCTCAGAATTCCTCCACGAAAATCTGTACCTAAATTTTAAGAAATATATTTTCAAACGTATACAATACCCATTCGAATAATACGTATCTTCTTATTTTCAAACAGACCGTTTATCTCTAATTAATTATCTGAATGTCATTGGCTTCGACATGACACAGTTTCCTCGTCCGTCTTCCTGCCATTCGATGTGACCACTTTCTTAGTACACACGACTGTCCCTGAGCACTTGCAGCGTGAGCTTTGTGTACGTTGTATCTGTAACCTTACTCATGCACACGACACACAAGTCCCCAAGTTCCGAGCTTTGGACATAAGAATGTGCCGTTTGTTGTGGTGCCCCATTCATCTTGTGCATTAACTTACACAAAACGAAAGACGACTGACGTCCGTACACGTCGTGTGTTGTGTGTTTGCTGTCTTAACATGTAAACAAACCACAACAATACTGTCAACGCCACAATCCACGTATAGTAACTGCAGACACAGCCTACGTATGTATTCATCTATAAATAAATAGATAAATTCGTAAATGGTGGAAATTACAATAATAGCATAAATCACAGTAAAAGCATTATTTACATTGTCTACTTGCTTTATGTGTCTACAAAGAGTGACTGTAAACATTTTAAGTGTTTTGAAAATGAAAATGTATCTTCCTTTGTGATAAAATACGTTTTCTTCTCTCATATAATGAAGTGCTCCCTACCATATTCTTCTATTGGAGCACTCATTTCCAACCGGCTAGCTTTATTTTGTTTTGACATGAAGAGTGTACGCCGCGCTATACTCCGTACATACCTACACTGTTGCGGGTTACTTGGAGGCTTTAAATAACCAACGATTCCTAAGAAAGATTTCTAGGCAGTATTTATAGACCATTTCTCGCCCAGTTTCAATTTATATGGTTAAACATTTCTACAGTTTAAGATGCTTTTAAATAAAACACTAGTCGCACTAGTATTGGTTAGAACCGATTTCGAATTCATCAAAATTTCGTGCTTTTGATATCAAAAGAAAAGGTATTAATTTTTTTACTAGAATTTATTATATTGTATTTCATGTGTATCATTCTCGAATAAATTGACTTCTAGATATTAAATATGAACAAGCTGTGTTCAACACTTTAGAATAAATCTCTGCCTACACAGACAACATGCCGAAAACCAATTTTGTGGCATCAACTATGGTGGAAAAATACTTCCGCGAGCATCTTGGAAATTTGGTGAAAATTTCAATGTTCACCAGAATATTATACGAGTACATATAATTGTTGGTTCAGAAGTTCTCAAATTTTTTTTCCGAGTACCACTAATACTGAAGATTCAAGTAGTCTACCACCTACCAGAGGAAATGTAAGGGTTTACCATGGATTGAAATACTTTCATAATTTAATTTATTAAAGTTATGGATTACAAAATATGTTCTTTATGAGAAGCATTGTCTTGTTTTGATAAGACTACGTACAGTTTTTGAAAGTTTTGATTTCCGATCGTTTTCAGTTTTTATATCTGTCCTTGAAAACACTAAAAAAACAAAACTATGTTCATATAGGCCTAAGTATGTTATCGTAAAAGAGGAAAAAGTAATGTACAGTATTTGTAGCCAGTGACGGATATGTCTTTTGCCTTTAAATCTAGCAGATTCATTCTAGGAAAGAAACCAAGGCCATTATCACAAATTAGCTCGATTAAGTATTTTTAGCAAAAAATCTTTGAAGGCAGTCTTTTTCACGAGTAAAAATGGATTTTTGACCAAAGTTCCCAACTAAGATATCCTGTAAAGAATCTAGCTCCCCAAATATGTTCTCAGATAATGGTAATGCTCCTGTATCTCAGCCATCATATCAGAATTGAGACGAATATAATTTTCCTCAACAAAGCAGATGTTGACAATTCGATGGCCCAGAACCAGACTGTTCCAAGTCCATTTTACTATTTTTTTTCAGGAGAGCTATTTTAAGCTCCTGACATTCAGAGCTTCATGAAACAATTTGGAATAGCTTCATAGCAACCTTATGGAGAGGAATATTTACAATTTGGTTCGATTCATATATGCAGACAAGAACTGGAACACAATGAAACACAGATATCTTTCTTATAAAAAGTTGGACTTAGAACAGTCTGGTTCTCAGCCATCGATTTGTTTTCTTGTTTTTGACGTGAATATGTAGTCTATATTCTTCGGTCCCCGGTATGGGAAACGATACGCGACATTGTTCGACACGCCATGGTGAACGCTTATATCTCAGAAATTATGCAATATAGAATTATGTGGTATATATTATCGTGTATAGACATAATTATGCACGAGATAACATAACAATTACATCCGCTGGTTACGTAATCACAGTGCAGCGAGGGAAAACAAAATTAGGCCGATTGCAGCGCTTTTAGCTTCGACTATAACTTCAGACTGGGTGGTCGTATATCGATGATAGAGGTGTCATTTGAAAGGGAACGAAGAGTTCTTTAAGGAATAATAGACTGCTGTACAGTGACAAGCAAATGATGGACATGTAAAGTGAAATTAAATTTTGGCGACAGAATTTCAAAATGTGGAAGATTGTCGCTCAAAAAGTAAAGACGAAATCGATGAAAGAGCATCAAGATGATAGAGGACATCGAGATGAATCGATTGGTGTGCCAAAAGCAATGCTTAATGTTGTAGAAATTATAGGGTACGTCTTAAAACCGAGCATCATAACGATATTGTCATTGATTTATAATGATGTGATATATATTTCTTCACAGCACTTCTTTACATGTAATGGTGTACCTCACATTTCTGTATACGGTGCCACCATTAACATATTATTACAATAACACATTATTTGCAGTACACGTCTACACACATACTCCCAATTACGCTATGTACCTTTTTTATTACTTGGTCAATCTCCCCTTCAGTCTTTCCCTACATTTCATTTGCTATTCTCTATTTTTTCATTAATCCTAATATATCTAATATTACATACTCCTTTCACACCCCCCTTTTCCTCTAACTACTATTCACTAAAATCTCAATTTCAATTTTTCTCTATAAATTATCATATTGAATTATTTGCCTATTTGTTCTTTGACCTTTTATTCAATTACTGTTCCAACATTCAAATGTTAGTACTAATTTTATTCTGACACTTGTTCATTTCTCTAAACCCTTTCTCACTATTTTCACTCATTCCTATTTGCGCTCACTTTCACTTTCACACTATTCTGCTTACACCTAATCCATTGTCACTATTCTCACTTCCTATAAATACTTATATTTTATTTTACACATCTGCTTATACACTTTCTCTCTCCCCTATTCTTCTCGATCTTTTCCAGTTTCACTTTACTTGCACTTTTTGATCACAACCCCACTTTTTTTTACACATACCAAATATCTCTGCTAAATCCTCAACTGTCGCAAATTCTGACCTTTCTATACTGTTCGTCTCTGCCTTATTTCTGACTTTGTCTTTCTTTCTATTTATTTCTATTGATTTATAATAAAAAGGCATGCTATGTTAAATAAAATGTTCGGCGTTGTCGAATTAGATCAGTAACGGTTTTCCATTGACGCGTAAGATTAGGAAAGTCGCCATTTTTAAGTGTGTATGTTAAGTTATTATTTCCTTTGCTTTAATTACTGTGTTTTGTCCTTATCTTATTTTATCTTAAAAGTATTTATTCCAGTCACTGACTTCACAGCATATGTTTAAGGTGCTATACCTTTCCATTACATATTTAAAAGACGTATGAACGTTTTCGTTGGTCTACGCCAACATCATCAGATACGAAGTACATTTCAGCAATATCAGTAATCTCTACATAATATCTACAAATACAAAACATATTTAGTGGCATGCAAAATGAGACATATTAAAAAATCAACATTGCTGTGATACACATTGACATTCTATATGACTGCCTTGATTGTCACTTAGGGCCTACTTAAAATACACGTATAGATTACAAAAAATATTGATTTACATATATATATATATAAATGCAAGTCTTCACATATGAGATAATAAAATGACATGATTTAAAAAGTGATAAAAATAATAAAATATAAAACTAAGAATGTGAAGAGTTGCAGAATTACAGTAATTGCATTTATTATATTCCTATTTCTGTTTCACAATAATATATAATTCCACCATTCAGAAACGTTTGCATCATGGTTTGTGTCACGAAATTATTTGAATATTTTTCAAGTTTATATGATTTTATTATAAATGCCAATGTATTATACGTTGGGTTGTTTGATGTTGATTAATGATGTATATTTAATTTTGTCGATAATGCTGTTCCTCCAGTCTGGAAGTAATTGAATTCAATAAGTTGATGACCCAATTTTAACGGATTTAACATTTAATTTCTATGAAATGTTAAATGGAAGAAACTTACATGACGATGTATTGTCAATATCCAATACTGTAATTGTAATGAAAGTGTGGTATGGTACTTTTTATCTTAGTTTTATATTTTATTATTTTTATCACTTTTTTAATCATGTCATTTTATTATCTCATATGTGAAGACTTGCATTTATATATATATATATATATATATATATATATATATATGTAAATCAATATTTTTTGTAATCTATACGTGTATTTTAAGTAGGCCCTAAGTGACAATCAAGGCAGTCATATAGAATGTCAATGTGTATCACAGCAATGTTGATTTTTTAATATGTCTCATTTTGCATGCCACTAAATATGTTTTGTATTTGTATATATTATGTAGAGAGCACTGATATTGCTGAAATGTACTTCGTATCTGATGATGTTGGCGTAGACCAACGAAAACGTTCATACGTCTTTTAAATATGTAATGGAAAGGTATAGCACCTTAAACATATGCTGTGAAGTCAGTGACTGAAATAAATACTTTTAAGATACAATATAGACTTCTCTGAAAATTAAAAATGAATTGCAAAAATCTTGTCTTATTTGTTTATTAGGTAGTATGCATGCCGGGTTAACACTTAAATCGAATGGAAGGTTTACAATAGACAGAGAATATGAGAAGTGGGCATTACCTTGAACGACGTTAGGTGATTTTGGCGCCTTCTCCAGGAAACGTTCAATGTCGAGTTTCCCCAAGGGGGCAGCACCACTGAGAACGTGCCTCAGAGATCGGAGATGTTCTGGCTTTACGCCTGAGTAAGAGGCCATGAACAGTAAGAGGGGTGGTGTTACGTACATGAAGTTTACCTGTAAACACGACAAAGTCTTATTAAACGATTTTATTTTGTGAATAAAACAGAACAGGGATATTTTCATGCCCATAATTTTGTTACGTACATAATGTCATGGAAAACTCTCTATGCCCAATATACAATGTCTATGGGCCTAACGTCATGAGCAGGCTTCGAGACTTTGGACCCGATACAATAAGTTTTCTGTGCATGCACTATAGGTTGTTGACTCGCTGCAGGTAGATACAGAAATGTTGAGGTAACAACGTTGCTATTTAGGGTAGAGTACGGTAGTATGGGGAAACACACATATGTACATTCGGAAAGTAAATATACATTACACAATGACAATGTCAAAAGAATGTGAAAAGCATTTATTCTCCTGTCTTTTATAAGCATTTGTGTTTAATTATACACAGTGTTAATGGTGGAAATAAGCATGTAGCAATTTTAATTTTTTCATTTATCTTATTGGTCGGTTTTAGGAAGTGCAGTTACAGTACCGAATTGCTATGTAGCTACTACAAGATACATTCTCAGTGTCTCAAACGTATATCTTTTTCGGTAATCTGCCAAGCACAGTTTGTACTGTAGAAAGCTGCGCTCTAGGTCGCATGACGTGATAGGAGCAAAACGAAAAAACCTAACATCATTGCAGTCTCTAAGAGACAGCCCTTTATTCTCGGGTGACTCTATGTCCACTAATTTGCTGTTTATGTTACACAATGTTCCATATCCGTTATTTTTTTTATATAAAATTGATTTCCACTTCTGTTTTACACGTTCAGTAACCGGTGTACTTGATGTCTCATTAATTCTCTGCATCATTTTCTAAATTAATTTAAGGGCTTCCGGCATCTCTTGCTCTGACTTTTCTAACCGCGTAATAGTTTCAGACACAGTTTGTATGAAAACCAAATTATTCGTCAGAACCTACAAATCCAGAGCGTTTTCCTTTGCGTATTTGTTGGCATTCATTCTACAGTACCCCCACCCACTGTACGCTTTACCACTATACTCAGTACGGCGTTATGCGGATTTCCCACTGAACTGCTCTATTGGGTCCGAAGTCTCGAAGCCTGGTCATGAGCAAGCGGATGGTGCGTTGCTCCACAAGGTCGTCTGTGATGATGGTCTCACACTGTGCTCTCGTCATGCACATTTTGGCGTCCTGCTGAAAATTGTCTACAGCAGCAACGCACCATCTGCTTGCCCATAGACCTGACACAGCTGACGATCAATTTCAATCGGCGCTATGCCCTGTGCATTCAAAAACTTTATCACTGACCGTACTTCACACTCGGCGGGAGCTGGAATAGGAACGTCCATCTTCATCCAATGCAACGAAGCTACTGAGAGCACTCGGGAAATTCCGCTAGCGCATGCGCCATGCCAGGACATTACTCTATCACGTATACGCAGTCGCTTCGCGCAATATATGGTTTGCTAGCTGTGGGACGAGTGGGAAAGTTACTTTATGGACGCGCCTCGTACAAACGACTCATGAAATAGTCATCAGGTTCTCGTTTATTTTATTGTTCTATGTGGCTCTCTGTTGCGTATGACATATATCTCGTATACAACTATGTTTCCCGCTAGCATCCAATCAGAAAATTCCATTGAAACGTTTACCGCTTCTGGTGAGCAGGCAACAAAACAACGGTTTGCATAGTCTTGCTACCGGAAACTCCTTTCTCAGTTTCACCCCCCTGGGATTAAGTTTTATTCATAGCTTATTTCATTCCGTTCATTAGATATACTTAAATCATGCAACAAATTGTATTTAAGTAAAGTAAGTAAATCCATGGCGCTACAGCCCTTTGCAGGGCCAAGACCTACCAGCCAGCTGCTGGCCTCACGTCCACATGCCGAAGCAGAGGTGGACGATCATCCAACCAGAATGGAGGTATCGTGTGGTTAGCACGATGATCCCCCCCAGCCATTATAGCTGGTTTGCGAAATCGGATTTTCGCTACCTATCGTAGCTCTCCAAGTGCATCACGATGCTGGGTGGGCACCGGTCCCATACACTGGACACTGGACAGAAATTTCATGAGAAAATTTCTTCCCCCATGAGGACTCGAACCAGCGCGGATTCCGTAACGCGAGTCCTAGGCGGGATACCTTAGACCGCGACGTCACGGCGCGGGAAACAAATTGTATTTATTGATCTTAATTCTGTTATCCTAATTTTATTATTCGTGTATAGACGTTAGACGCAATGATACGGATTTCTTCAAATTCCCTGTCTTTAAGGAATTCTACTGTTATCTGTTTGTAGGAAGGTAATAGTGCAATTCAGTATAGGTGTCATTCTTTTGAGGTGATAATTAGAATTATTTCTTTAATAACTATTTTGTTTCAGGAAGGCGATTAAAACCTGAGCCATTATGCTGATAATGAAATAATTTTAGAAGGAGAATGGCAGAAGTGACGTACTGAAGGTGAAACATGGATTTTATTATTATTATTATTATTATTATTATTATTATTATTATTATTATTATTATTATGTACCGAAGTACATATGATATTTCCATGCAGATATTCTGCGTCATCATACGATGAAAGAGTAATGGAACGGAGAAAAAGTCTCTTCGGCGCCGGGATTTGAACCCGGGTTTTCAGCTCTACGTGCTGACGCTGACGGGTTCAAATCCCGGCGCCGGAGAGAATTTTTCTCCGTTTCATTACTCTTTCATCGTATGATGACGCAGAATATCTGCATGGAAATATCATATGTACTTCGGTACATTATAATAATATATATGATATGCGTAAATCACTTCGTGATTTAAGACGGCGCTTATTCCGTCGGATCTCGGCCAACTAGTCACTCATTACGAGTGCACCTCAGCACATGTGTGGACTTCGGGCCTAGGTTCATAGATATCTATGACGTAGTGCAGAGGGCGGCCACCAGAGAGAACCCAAGAATTGGAGCTTAATCTGAGACGATTCTTCCGACGCCGGGGTAGAATCCGGTGTGGCTTAGTGGATAAAGCGTCAGCACGTAGAGCTGAAAACCCGGGTTCAAATCCCGGCGCCGGAGATAATTTTTCTCTGTTCCATTACTCTTTCATCGTATGGATTTTTTTGGTAAAAACGCTAATTCTATAAAGCCGGTTGCTTGGAATAAGAAATAGCAATCGGAACGCAGCGTTAATTCTAATTATATGCTTGGACTGATGTCCTGGTTGCTTTTTTTTTATTATAGAGGTTTTCCCAACTACAACAGGAATACCAGATAATGCTAGGACTGATACCATAAAAATATGACTTCAATTGGTATCATAATTTCCATGGATGTTACATAATCTTGCATTTGATACAGTATCGTGTGATGATGGATTGGGAAGCTCGTGAGAACAAACGGGATAATTTATTGAGGGAAGTAAAATGGTCACACAGAAAAACTTATCGTAAAACTACTTTCATCCATTTCGGAATTCAGGCTGTTTGAAAATTATCTTCAGAGATGAAACTTACATCATGATGCTCAAGTAATTTGACGAAGGACTTCGGTTCGAACTTGGGCATTGTTACCAACTTCACACCATAGTACATGTTGCTCAGTAACGAGAGACACATTCCAAAAATGTGGTAAAATGGTGATATTATTGGCGAGAGATCTTGATGTGCCCCTGAAACAAACACATCAGTTTCTGAAAAAAATATATATATATTATGAAAGAGGTAAGCCATTTTATGGAAACACAAATTTAATTAGGCTATATTTTATTATGAATGAAATTGTAAGCAAACTACTCAGATTTCAATATATATAATTCGACATATACCGTAAACTCTAAACGAAATTCTAAATGTAATTGGAATTTGAAATTTCAGAATACCTAACATTCGAATTAAGCAGATAATTATTATTTTAATAAATTCGTATCAAATAAAAGAATTATAATACTGTGATATGCTGTAATATTTCCTCTGTTCGAGGTTTTGGCTAATATGTACATATATTAACAGGTAGTACATCTCACTTGACAATATGTGTCAGAGGAAAAACAATGAGCGCCGTCTTAAATCACTAATGGCCGTGTGCACCATTCTCGATCATCTAGCCCGTTTATTAAGCAATCACGGAAACATGGTTAATTTTTTACAGTGATCAAGTCACAGATGCGGTGCACCGACATTTTCCCTCGATCAACTCAGTACCGTCAGCTGACGGTACGCTCGCTTGAGAAGAATCATCTGAGCGCTAGGTTACCGCGTATAAAACAGCGAATGAACGCACTCTGTCAATTATCGCTTCGTTTTTGTTTGTCGGACTGCTTTCAAACATCCTCGCAGTTTTCAAATAACAAGTTTCAATAATCATGGAAGAAAAAAAGAAAAGAGCACCGAACTTCTCACAGTTCGAAGTGGGAATTCCTTTAGAACTCGTCAGCAATTCTGCATCCATATTAGAGAATAAAAGTACTGACGGAAGTTCTCTAAGAGAAAAGCAGGCTACCTGGTTGGATTTAACCTCACAATTCACATGAGTTATACGTGTTTATATAATTCCACATAATTTGTAACGTAATTTATACAGTGGTTATTTCATATTATTGATAATAAGTGGGAAAATTTCAGTATACGGATACCTCACTGACAATTATCTTGAAATAGGCTACTAAAAAGAGCAGATTTGTATGTGTTTGTCGAATGCTCATCATCTTGCTTACGAGAAGACACATTTCAGTGTCAATAATTTATCTGGGAAAATTTCAGTATACGGATACCTCACTGACAATTATCTTGAAATAGGCTACTAAAAAGAGTAGATTTGTATGTGTTTGTTGAATGCTCATCATCTTGCTTACGAAAAGACACATTTCAGTGCCAATAATTTATTTGAGAAAATTTCAGTATACGGATACCTCGCTAACAATTATTTTAAAATTACAAAAAAAAAAAAAAAAAAAAAAAAAAAATTCGTCTGTGTATGTCGAATACGCATCATCATGCATACGAAAAGGAAATTTTTAGTGCCAATTTATTTTGTGTGCACAAGGTTGGAATTTTGGAGTAGGCTAAAAGGGAAAGGAAAGTATACTTGTTCTGAAATTTATCCATTTATTTTGTGTTCACAAGGTTGGAATTTTGGAGTAAGAGGGAAAGGAAGGTATCCGTGTAATTTCTCTTAATTCAAGCGTAAATAGCCTAATTGTCCAAAACGTCATGTAGGTCTTAATAGTTTCAAATGGCAAATCTATAGCTAATAAGTGATAATCTCGCATTCTACAAAATGGTCATTTAGTTTTGCTATATTATTACCGGCATAGAATAACTACTTTATTATTATGTTAACAAAATTGGACAATTAGGCCTAAATGATATTTTGTCCTCAAGTAAAGTCCCGATCTTCCAAAGTAGAAACATATATAAAACATTAATCTAGTTTGAGAAAAAAGAATTTGTCTATTATTCATCTACAAACTTACTCTTTCTACAATAACACCAATTCTGTTATTTTCGCAGAGATTTGCGTGTTCAAGATACATAATTTCATCTTCAATTCCATCAAGTACGTCAAATCGTGCCGCCATTTTGGTTTTCTCGACTTAACCATGTTCAATTCAAGATAATCGGTCCCACACCCGTGATCAAATTTGATCATCATCAACTCGCTTGTTTAACTTTGATCGAGATTGATACTCCGCAAATTGGCGTTGAAGATGGTCAAGTGCCGACTTAACCATGGTCAAATTTTAATCGAGAATGGTGCACACGGGCATAAGTGATTTTTTTCGCATGTCATATATTATTATGATGTACCGAAGTACATATGATATTTCTGTCGGATCCAGGCCACTTAGTCACTCGTAATGAGTGCACCTCTGCACATTAATGTATTGGACATTGTGCTACTGTCACACATCTGTGACGCAGTGCTTGAGGATTGGCCACTAGAGGAAACATAAGAGGTGGAACTTAAACTGAGAGGATTCAGCCCGACATCGGAATGGGAATCCGGCGTGGCTTAGTGGATAGAGCGTCAGCACGTAGAGCTGAAGACCCGGGTTCAAATCCCGGTGCCGGAGAGAATTTTTCTCCGCTCCACCCATCTTTCTTCGTGTCAGTTTTAGTTCCTTCAGTGTTCAGCCTCCCCTTAAACTGGAGAACCCACAGAAAAAAGTGTCATTCTTTGTTATTATTCACAAGTGCCTATCCAATCACTATCAAAGTTACGCAGATATAACCCCGTACAATAGCACTGAGCAAACTGCGAGGTTCAGCAGGAAATGAAATTATATTTACCGTTTGCGGGTTGGCATGGACAGATTTCTGTGCGACTGTTGTATTGCACACTCGAAGCAGCTAAGTTCCTCTGACTGAGCATTACTCCTTTGGGCAGTCCTGTTGTTCCACTAGAATACAGAAGGACTGCGAGATCATTAGTATCTCCACGGAAACGGACGCTGGAAGTATCTATGCCGTCCTGCAGCATGTCCATGAGGTCTATAGTTCCAGCCGGTAAATCAGAACCCTGTTCAAATCCTGGCGCTATGATAACAAGCGGATTCGTCTTACCGGCGACTATTTTGACGGCTTTCGTTATTGTTGAATGAATCATAGAAATTGTCACTATCGCTTTGGCCCCCGAGTCTCGAAGCTGGTGTGACATTTCATCTGAAACAGTCAAAATCCCTTACATACCGAATAGAATTATTGATGAAAGTTGAATTCAACGCAACACACAATTTTTAAAACGCAGGGAATTCTGGGTTAAGAGATCCTCTATTACGGGACACTTCATAATCGGCGGATCAGAAATGTCACCTACACTTGAAGACCTCCCTCAAAGAAGGTTCTATATCATATTATAAGTATATGATATACAACCTTCTTTGAGGGAGGTCTTCACTTTTCAAGTACATATCTAATCAGCAATCAAAACAATAATCTTATTTAATACTAGCCGTACCCGTGCGCCCCGCTGCACCCGTTAGAAATAAATATAAAGTAATTACTTAATTAAAATAGGACATTTGATCCAGGGAACATTCGTGTTTGATAGAAGGATAAATCGTTTAATATGTTACTTAATTTAAATTGCATCCAAATAATTAAAATGCCATCATTTTGGTCCAGAGATACTCATTTGGTGCAATGACAATTCCTTCAACATGTTTCTTAATTTTTATTACATGCAACCATAGTTTAATGAAGATTGACATCATTTAGATTTAATGTGTATATTTTATTTTACTTGTTATAGGTTTCCATTGAATTATGGTAATAACTTAATTTTAACCCTTGTTTTCTACGTATTCAGTAAATGGCGCTTGGCCCACTATGGTTCTGAACCCTTCAAATAACTTAAATTATATAATATAATATTACATATTATATTATATTATATTTCTATAATTCTTAATAATTGCAATATGTTATATAATGAAATATCATTACAAATAATTTATCAGCATATCAATAACAACCTCATAAAATTACTTACAAAAACACTCCCAAAAATAATATACACTTATGAAAAAAATAAAATAAATTATATTATATTATATTATATTATATTATATTATATTATATTATATTATATTATATTATATTATATTATATTATATTATATTATATTATGTCAGAAGTTACTGTAATAACATTATAGCATTATGTCCATCTAGAGAAACTACACTTTCCAATGGTGAAATAATAATTAATTATACAAATCGGTTAATTTAGCTTCCGATATTACTTCATACAAACACAGAAACATTCTCTGTAGGCTATCTTTCATAGCTTTCGATTGTTGCTGTCCAAGGCCCATTATAGACGAAGTCATTTGTTTTTTAATTCATTACACGGCCTTAGATGGCAGTTATTTTAATTTTAAAACTCATTTATCTCATTAAATATCAGTCCTATCAAAATTTTTCAAGGAATGAAACTTATCGCAAATTATTTTTAAAGAAACGTTTGTTATGTAACATTTTTCACAAAATCAATAATAAGTGAGATATTTCGATTTATTTACTTCAGACCCCCTTATAACCCCCTTTTAAATAATGTATTTTGAATGCCATATAGCCTAAAATCTAAGTTACAACGAACTTAATTTATATTCCAATTTTCATCGAAATCCGTTCATCCATTATCGCGTGAAAAGTTAACAAACATACATACTGACAGACAGACAGACATACAAACAAAAATTTCAAAAAAGCGATTTTCGGTTTCAGGGTGGTTAATTATAATGTTAGGACCTAATATTTTTGTAAAATCGAAAATTACCAGAAAAATTTTGGCTACAGATTTATTATTAGTATAGATTACATTACATTATATTATATCAGAAGTTACTGTAATAACATAATAGCATTATGTCCATCTAGAGAAACTACACTTTCCAATGGTGAAATAATAATTAATTATACAAATCGGTTAATTTAGCTTCCGATATTACTTCATACAAACACAGAAACATTCTCTGTAGGCTATCTTTCATAGCTTTCGATTGTTGCTGTCCAAGGCCCCTTATAGACGAAGTCATTGTTTTTTATTTCATTATACGGCCTTAGATGGCAGTTATTTTAATTTTAAAACTCATTTATCTCATTAAATATCAGTCCTATAAAATGTTTTCAAGGAATAAAACGTATCGCAAATTATTTTTAAAGAAACTTTTGTTATGTAACATTTTTCACAAAAATCAATAATAAGCGAGATATTTCGATTTATTTAATTCAGGCCCCCTTATAACCCCCCTTTTAAATAATGTATTTTGAATACCATATAGCCTAAAATCTAAGTTACAACGAACATAATTTATATTCCAATTTTCATCGAAATCCGTTCATCCATTATCGCGTGAAAAGGTAACAAACATACACAGACAGACATAGAAACAAAAATTTCAAAAAAGCTATTTTCGGTTTCAGGGTGATTAATTAAATATGTTAGGACCAGTTATTTTTGGAAAATCGAAAATTACCAGAAAAATTTCGGCTACAGATTTATTATTAGTATAGATGATTTTAATGCAATTAATTATGGGCTTCTAAAAAGACAGCCGTCATTGTCAAAATACGACTGTTAGGTTTTGGTATGTGTTTCGGAAGCTGCTCATGAAAGACATATAGATCAGGGAAGACTTAGCATTTAATTCCTCAAGTTTTTTAATGATCTCTTCAAGTATCAAGTAGTTTATTATGCTTTGCAGTTCTTTTCGTGAAATTATGTTATTGAGCGACTTCTATCGTTTGTGAATTTCTATAGAGTAAGAGGATTCAGCCTATGCACTTCGTTTTAGAGTACCCCACAAATAAAAGTGGGGCAATTGAGGCAGGCAAGAATTAAAACCTCAGGATGAGAGCCACGATTTATATATACAAAATCCAATTGTTTGTAAGATTTACTATCTTTATAAAAACCAAAACGTGAATGATGGGTTATGTCAGGTACCGTAGGTATATATATTTTTATTTTTATTTGACACTAGCCGTACCCGTGCGCTCCGCTGCACCCGTTAGAAATAAATATAAAGTAATTACATAATTAAAATAGGACATTTGATCCAGGAAACATTCGTGTTTGATATAAGGATAAATCGTTTATTATGTTACTTAATTTAAATTGTATTTGCATAATTAAAATGCGATCATTTTGATCCAGAGACCACTCATTTGGTCATAAAAATTATTTTAGGAAATACAGGAAACGAATGTACAGAATAGCCTATCAAGTTTTCTGTGCATAAGAAGCTATTTTTAATCTTACCTGTGCTCTATTCACTCAGAAGTTACTGTAATAACATTATAGCATTATGTCCATCTAGAGAAATTACACTTTCCAATGGTGAATTAATAATTAATTATACAAATCGGTTAATTTAGCTTCCGATATTACTTCATACAAACACAGAAACATTCTCTGTAGGCTATCTTTCATAGCTTTCGATTGTTGCTGTCCAAGGCCCCTTATAGACGAAATCATTTGTTTTTTAATTCATTACACGGCCTTAGATGGCAGTTATTTTAATTTTAAAACTCATTTATCTCATTAAATATCAGTCCTATCAAAATGTTTCAAGGAATAAAACTCATCGGAAATTATTTTAAGGAAACTTTTGTTAGGTAACATTTTTCACAAAAATCAATAATAAGCGAGATATTTCGATTTATTTAATTCAGGCCCCCTTATAACCCCCCCTTTTAAATAATGTATTTTGAATGCCATATAGCCTAAAATCTAAGTTACTACGAACTTAATTTATATTCCAATTTTCATCGAAATCCGTTCAGCCATTATCGCGTGAAAAGGTAACAAACATACAGGCAGACATACAAACAAAATTGTCAAAAAAGCGATTTTCGGTTTCAGGGTGATTAATTATATATGTTAGGACCAATTATTTTTGGAAAATCGAAAATTACCAGAAAAATTTCGGCTACAGATTTATTATTAGTATAGATTAAGTTTTCGATATACAGAGTGTATCAGAAGGAACGAAAAATATTTCATGATAATGTAGTTTGGGTTAATCAACATCGATTTAACCTGATAGCCTATACCTATGTCCGAAATGTAACGGTGGGAATTTTTAAATGGAGAAAGGTATTGTAGACGTATTTCTACGTTTTAGAATATTGTGACGTGATACATTAATGTATTATTTTATAAGTTTATTTCATAGTGAAGTACGAACTCATTAATAAAATAAAATAATTACACAAACCAAATTACGAAAGTTACCCTTCTTATGAAATTAATGAATTGTAAATTCATACACTGCTCCGTCGATTTAGTAGAATGCGTTCGAGTCTAAAGAAAGCAGAAAACAATACAACGTGATCTGTTGTTGTGACGAGAATCTAAGCCCGCGGTGACCAAAGCGGGTGTCGTGTAATCACAGACATTCAAACGGGTACGAGGAGTTTCCTGTACATTGCTGTGTGTTTCATTCACGTACTGAAGACAAGCAGTGGCGGTATCATGTCGCTCTACTAACTCTATCTCTACAAGCAGTAAGACGTGGCTTCGTGAAGAATGAGAAGGATAACTTTTTGTTGTTCTGTCGGACAAAAATAATATAATATGTTTACTTTGCTCAACCGTTCAATTAGCAGTATATAGAAATATTAATTGCCACGTTGAATAATGTATTATTATTATTATTATTATTATTATTATTATTATTATTATTATTATTATTATTATTATTATTACTGACCACTAAGTATGTGTTTCTATAATTCTTCTGTACGTGCATGAACAGTGATATTTTTAGATCTTCTCCATAGAAGGATAAAATTATTAGGTTTTATCTCAATTTTAATCTTCTTAATCTTTAGATGAGGGTAAACAATTTATTAGTTATTCATTTAATAATAATATTGTATGAAACCGATTCAGTATTATGTGCCAACGAACTGATAAACGCCGGGAATTGACATGTCTTAAATCATAGCCAGGATGAGAGAAATGAGATAAATAAATCTAAGGAAATCAGCTACCTAATGGGGTTTGAAATATCTCGTACTGTAAAGCCTTTTATTGCCACAGAATTTTAAAAAGGATAATAATTGAAATAGCTTAAATAACGTGTCCATAAGAAGTTTTTAATTTTGAAAAACTACGAATTTGTCGGCCAAGTATCGAGAGAAGAATTTAGAAAATTCCTGATTATATTCAAGAGGAAGGTTAAAAAAGAAGCGAGAAAAATCATATATTATTCACTGGCTCTTGATGACAGCAGTGGCATTACTGATACAGCAAAGCTTGAGATTTCTATCCGCGGGATTGATAAAGATGTTAGTACAGGAACCACCACTGGTTCTGGTTTTCATGCCAAGTACCTTTCCTCCGATTCCTTACTTCATAAGCTGTCTGTCGCATGTAATCACTGCAGTTCGAGTTTTGGTCACCGCTGATCTAAGCCCTCGCATACCTGTAAGGCATCGTGTCACAAACACTTTCAAGTCTGAGTATTTATGACAGTAAATATTATTTAGCGCCTTGGAAACGTCACAAATTAAGGATATTGCAGACAAGAATAAGGTAATAGCCTATTTATTTTTATTATTTTCTTTATTTATTTACTACTTTATTTATTAATTTATTTCTTTATTTATTCCTTCACTCATTCACTCATCGACGCTAAATAACTTAGTAGGTTATACTGCGTCGTTAAATAACCGACTAACAAATAAGAAATTTAATTTCTTCTTGTAGGTCAGACAAGTAGGGATGTTGGCAAGGTCAACATCTTCAGTATCATCTTTGAGATCGGTGAGTAGGCCTACTTTTAAATACTCGTGTGATTTAAGATTTTTCTTTTGTCATAAATATAGGCCTCACTGTAACTCTATACAAACCTGCTGTGTAAATTGGGTTGATCGTCGTGACTATAATTCCCGCTTCAAGGGCTCCCAAAAAGACGATTGGCCACTCAGGGGAGTTGGGCATTATAATGGCTATCGTATCGCCGGCTTGCAGACCAATTCTGTACAGCGATGCTGCGAAACGTCGAGATAGTTCTCGCGCTTCTGCATATCTGTAGTGTCGTCCAGTGACGCCGCACTCCTGTAAATTAAATGTGATATAATAGTTAGGTATGTGGAGGGAGAGTGAAGGAGGGCAAGTTGGCAATTGTATTGTTTAAAAATTTTTCTTTAGGTAAGCCACTGAAATTAGATAACGTATAATTAGGTTATTTAGCACAAAGGAGAAGTTGTTCATATTGCTATGTGTAGGGTAAACATTGGTAATTTCGTGATATTTTCATGAAAACTAATTTAAAATGCAAATGTGTAAATATATCCTTATTCCGATTTTTTCATCTAAAAGACGATAACTTGCTGTACAAATCTGGAGACATAAAAGATTGTATACGTTCTTGAATATGTGCCAAAAACCACTTTTACAACTTAAGCTGAAAGGTTGGTTATTTCGTGATAACCTTGGTAATTTCGTGATATTGCATTGATAATTTCGTGAGAGGTAGAAGAATTGTGGAAGAATTCATTAAAGTCAAATGAAATTCTCATTTATTGTTACAAGAATGCATAACGTCTGTTTAAAAATTATATTTTTATCCTACAGCTTTGCTATTTTCACAGATGTAGATGCATCCTTAAGGAACAAAATGTCACTTTTCCACATAATCCCCGTACCTTTAAACTGCCTTCCGTAACCTAGGAACGAGGGCCTGTAGACCAGCACGGTAAAAGTCTGGATCAACACGTCTGAGCCACTCTTTAGCAGCATGCACAAGGGAGTCATCTTCTAACCTCGTTCCGCGAAGGGATCCTTCAGTTTACCAAAGAGATGGTAATCGCACGGTGCCAGTTCAGGACTGTAAGGCGGGTGTTTTAGTGTTGTCTATCCGAATTTTCTGATCTGGTCTGTGTCCTTGTGACTGACATATGGCTGTGTGTTGTCGTGCAATAGCAGAACATCCAGCTTCTCCCGATGTCGTCGAACACGACTCAGTCGAACTTGAAGTTTCTTGAGAGTTGCAACATACCCGTCAGAATTAATGATGGTTCCGTGTGGTATGATGTCCACAAGCAAGAGTTCTCTGAATCGAAAAACACAGTAGCCATAACATTTCCTGCCGAAGGTGTACTTTTGAATTTTTATTTCTTTGGTTAATTTGCATGATACCACTCCATTGTCTGCCTCTATCTCCGGTCCAAAATGGTGGAGCCATGTTCCATCTTCTGTCACAATTCTTGCAAGTAAGTCATCTAGCACTTATCATTGACATTTAGCATGATAACAAATCAAACAGAAGCTATACTGAACCCATTGCGTCTCCGTTTTCTTTTTTGGTATCACATCTTGTCTTCAGATTTGTAAAATTCCTATTGTAATACAATTTTTAAAATAGTATGTATAAAATGTAATACTTAATGCTAAACAAAATTTCTCCTCAAACAGCTAAGATTTCTATCAGTAAAGCTAAGCCTATATGGGGACTACAGATGTATCTAAAATTCCGAAAACAGTTCCTAAAATTTCATGAAGATACAATAAATCTTTGTACCAAATATCATATGATTACCTTTAGTAATAAGCCTGTAATGTAATTACAAACATTCACAAAATTTGTACGCCTGAGAAGTCGACGCAAACTTGCTCTCTCCAAACATAAAAGCTCACTGAAGCAGCTACAATAGTCACACAAAGCTTAGCTGTATGTTTCTGGAAACTGGACAACATATGCAATCCCTTGGCGGAAATTTGGATCTCGTAACACCATTGGTTAGTTCACAAAAGAGCAAAGAAGAAGTATCACGAAATAACCACTACCACGAAATTACCAATGTTTACCCTGTAACCGAAAGGGAGAAAACTGATACGGTGGAATTTTTAGTTATGAATTTAAGGGAAATTTTAGAAAAATCCGAATGAAGCAGTAAATTATTATTATTATTATTATTATTATTATTATTATTATTATTATTATTATTATTATTATTATTTTGGTATTTTTAAAGCACAGTGGGAAGCTTTTCTCCAACATCTTAATGTTTGCAGATTATTAGTTAAAAGAAGACAACACTTATATTAATCAAACTAGGAACCTTCAAGCCGAAATTACTGACAGCCTTCGCCACTTACGGAATTAATGTCAACGATATTGGAACCATTAATCCACGTAACATCCGTAAACAACTTCGTGTCACTTCTTGTAATCAGTGCAGCGCATTACCTGGGAAAGGTAAAGGAATTACATTCTACTCTCACTGGAAAAAAGGTAACACCTGGATTAGCAATAAGAAAGGTCTATCTTGTGGCCAATGGACCGAGGCCATTAAAATGAGCACCAATGTCATCGCAGTTAGATCTCTCCCCGGTAGAAGCCTTAGCAATACCCATTGCAGGAGATGCAATGAGCTTGAAACGTTACCCCACGTGCTAGGTTTCTGCCCTCAGGGAGAATTACTGCGAATTGACAGACATAACACAGTCCGCTCAATAATTGCTAATAGATTAAGGGAACATGGTGAATACGAAGTATATGAGGACGTTCAATGTCTTTCTACGGAATGATCTATGCGGCGTGCTGACATCATAATTATTGGCCGAGATAAAAAAAACTGGTCTCATTCTTGACACCACTGTAAGGTTCGAAATTAATGAAGATCAACCAAAGCAGGTACATGAAGAGAAACGCGCGATTTACCTTCCGTGCTGTGATGACCTCAGTCATAAATATAATATTCAAGATTGGAATGTCATTGGAATTATGTTTGGTGCGCGAGGAACAATTCCCAAATTTACATTGGAGATCCTCAGAAAATTAAAGGTTCCTGATAAGACTCTTCAGACAATTGCATCAACCTTTTTAAAATCTTCATTGAACATCATAAATCACCATCTCTATTCATCTTTATAATATTTAATGTATATTATTTAGTTTTAATAAATTTTTATAGTTTTGATAGCCACCACATCTTGTCGCAGAATATTCATTTTTAAAATTTCATTATGCATTTTTTAAACATTAATTTACATTTTTTTTGTTCATTTGAATTGATTAGGATGCCGATATTTTAAATCCAAGATTTGGACGGCTATCATTTCGATGATATTGTCTCTCTCTTATTATTACTATTAGAAAATTCATATTAATAAATGATTTATAACAGCTTTGGGCATAAGAAGGGAGGTGAAGGGGAAGCAGAAACCTCCGCCTATGTCCTTTTCTCATACACCGCCTTATAAACAAACACATAGTAAGGCTCTGTACATCAGTAATGGAGATTTTAGTCTACCAGCTAGAACCGAAAGTTCGTAAAAGCTATGATGCCTGCTTGATACAATCCGTTACTGACCTTCCAGTCTGCTCGTACTGCACTAAAACATTACTGTCTAAGTCGGAGAAGGTGAAGCGGGGAGTTAAGGGGTGATCTTCAGTGACTCAATCGAGTTATTAACACCCAGACCTAATTTATAGGGTTAAACTGGTATACAGTAATGACTGTAATGATTAAGAGGCGGATACTGACGAAATGCCATTATGTTTTTTTTTTTTAATTTTAAAGCGATGCCATTTAAAACAGTAATTAATTTTATCTTAAAACAAAATGTGTCATTTTTATATTACATTTTTAGGATAGCAATTTTTTTAAATGTTGGAGTCATTAAAATCATTTCCCCAAATTCTTTTTGATTTTTATAGCATTTTTAAAATTTCGTTTTATTTTCCAGCGATCTTACACACTTACTTACTTACTTACTTACTTACTTACTTACTTACTTACTTACTTACTGGCTTTTAAGGAACCCGGAGGTTCATTGCTGCCCTCACATAAGCCCGCCATTAGTCCCTATCCTGAGCAAAATTAATCCATTCTCTGTCATCATATCCCACCTCCCTTAAATCCATTTTAATATTATCTTCCCACCTACGTCTCGGCCTCCCTAAAGGTCTTTTTCCCTCTGGCCTCCCAACTAACACTCTATATGCATTTCTGGATTCGCCCATACGTGCTACATGCCCTGCCCATCTCAAACGTCTGGATTTAATGTTCCTAATTATGTCAGGTGAAGAATACAATGCGTGCAGTTCTGTGTTGTGTAACTTTTTCCATTCTCCTGTAACTTCATCCCTCTTAGCCCCAAATATTTTCCTAAACACCTTATTCTCAAACACTCTTAACCTATGTTCCTCTCTCAAAGTGAGAGTCCAAGTTTCACAGCCATACAGAACAACCGGTAATATAACTGTTTTATAAATTCTTACTTTCAGATTTTTCGACAGCAGACTGGATATTGAATCTTCTAATATTAACTTGTTGCTCTACTCGCTTGGCTACTGATAGTCTTTCTCTTAGTTCTCCAATTACCAAATAATGGTCAGAATTACAGTCTGCCCCCCTGAAGGTTCGAATGTCTACTATACTAGTATGTCTTCTTTTATCTATCAAGATTATTATTTTTTTTATTATTTGGTTATTTTACGACGCTGTATCAACGTCTAGGTTATTTAGCGTCTGAATGAAATGAAGGTGATAATGTCGGTGAAATGAGTCCGGGGTCCAGCACCGAAAGTTACCCAGCATTTGCTCGTATTGGGTTGAGGGAAAACCCCGGAAAAAACCTCAACCAGGTAACTTGCCCCAACCAGGATTCGAACCCGGGCCACCTGGTTTCGCGGCCAGACGCGCTGACCTTTACTCCACAGGTGTGGACCATCTATCAAGATGTGATCTATCTGGTTATGTGTCAATCCATCTGAAGAAGTCCAAGTATATTTATGTATATCCTTATGGGGGAATGTTGTACTTTTAACAATTACATTTTTTGATGTGGCAAAGTTGACTAACCTAACTCCATTGTCATTACTAGATATGTGTAGGCTCTCTTTTCCAATAGTCGGTTTAAAAATATCCTCCCGTCCTACTTTAGCATTGAAATCCCCCAATAAAATTTTCATGTTATATCTAGGTAACTGATCAAAAGTCTGTTCCAATTCCTCATAGAAGCCATCCTTTATATGGTCGTCTTTCTCTTCTGTAGGAGCATGAGCATTTATAACTACGATATCGGACCATCTACCCTTAAGTACTAAATACGATAACCTATCACTGATAAATTCGACCCTTTTTACTGCTGAAGCGATCTTACACACACTACTCAAAATTTTTCTTTTCTAAGGAAATTGTCTTTCAACCAGTGGTCATAGTGATCAGATAAGCTGACAAAGAATGTGGGGCGAGGGTAAATTTTATCTGAAAGTGGGGCATTCACTCCACCGTACTACTTTTGAGTTCTCGGCCCGCATGCACCGGAAATTTCCGACAGGTAGATAGGCGGTCGAAGTGTGGCGCTGACCCCATTCTAATGACGAGATAATGAAAACAATAATGAAGGTTGAAGGTGATAATGCCAGCGAAATGAGTCCGAAGTCCAGCACCGAAAGTTACCCACCATTTTCTCTTAATGAGTTGAGGGAATACTTTTTTTTATTGGGTTATTTTACGACGCTGTATCAACATCTAGGTTATTTAGCGTCTGAATGAAATGAAGGTGATAATGCCGATAATGTGATAATGACGAGACTATAGCTACTAACACGTAATCGAACCGTTTTACAGAAATGGGAATGGGAAATAATCTAAGGAAAGCGAGAACACTGCATCCACCCACGTGGTCTGTGTTGCCACATGTACATTTTACAAGTTCAACATCACATGCTTTTGAAGAATGTCAGTTCTTGTAAAGTTATACTACCATTATTGTTCAGAGCTGCCGGTGGCCGATTAATTTTTTATGTTAAAAATAATGCAGTTTGGAGTACCTACTTTCAATTTCAAACATATTTGTACAAAACTGACAACTTGGCTGTTGCCCTGTCTAGTACACAATGAATGGAAGTAAATTTCAGGGGCCAAAAGATCTGCGATACAAACGAAAACTACTTCCACTTCGTTTTATATAAACCCGACTTTAACTTTCAAATATCCTTGAAAGTTTCAAACCATGAATAGTAGCCTATATAAAGTGCAATTAATAATATTTTTGATTTATAATTTAAAAAAAAGTTTATATGGTGTCTTTCATAGCGCTGCGTTAAAACTGTTTTTATTGTGTCTGACCTAGATGTATTATAGTCTGGTTGAATGTACCATCGTTAGATGGCAGCGGTAGCGAGCTTGCTGCACGACCAGTCGGATTCTATTTCCCGCCCATGCACTGATTCAGAGGAGGATCTCCTCCCTCTCCGTTCGTTTACTTGCTTTAAAACTCTGCTTCTTTCTCTGGCCGCTAGCGCGCTGTTGTCTATGTGTGTTAACTGCAGTCAAGGAGGAATGGATTGGCTATCCTCCACACAAACAATCTCGCATCCTTCTCACAGTTTTCTAGCAGCACATGAGCGCGCGTCGTTTAAAACTCTATCAACCGAGGTTTTCTTGTAGCTGTGAACTTAAAGATTATCGAATCTTCCTCGAATTTCAAGAGACATACTTTATTTGGCATATATTTTCAAAAGAAGAAAAATGTGAGGAGGACGTTCCTCCCTTCCCTCCCCCGAGGAACCGCCACTGATGTGAACAAATGTGTGCTGAGTACTCGTATTATTGTTTCAATTGAGACGACATACATATAAATCAGTGGTTTTTTGCTGTGTGCTATTTTGTGTTTTCAACTTACGATGGCAACTTTATCCGGCCACTCGTCGATTCTGCTCCACACGTACTCTGGGAGGGACACAGTTGGCACAGGGACGTCAGGGTACGCCGACTTGACGATTTGCGTGACGGCTGGGGACAGACTAAGAAGACGGCGATTCTCCTGTCTTCTCAAGACCTGCAATCCCCATCTCAGAAGGCTTCTTGGACAATGCATCTTCTGCCGCTGCAAATTTACCTTAAGATAAAAAAATTAATAATGATGATGATGATGATGATGATAATAATAATAATAATAATAATAATAATAATAATAATAATAATAATTTTGTACTAAATATTATAGGCTAGTATAATATTCCGTAAAAAAAGCTGGTTATAGCCCTACTCTTTACTTTTAATAACACATATCAATAAAAATGATAACTTTAAACTATATTATGTTATGGGGAGAAGATAGTTAAATATGATGGAAAAAACAGGCATATAATTAAAAAAATTGTCTTTGAAGTATTCTTTAAAGTGCCAAAATATTTTATATAAAATTTAATGCACCTTTTGGCTGTTTTTTAAAGCTCTGGTGAACAGACTTTTTAAATGACACTAAACTTTGATTACGATTTCCCGAAACTTAGATTCCTTTTTTCAATATTTTTCCTTTTCAAATTCTCTCCGATATGTGAAAAAAAACATTAACTTATATAAAATTTAATACGCATTTATGGTTTTTCAACTGGTATCACGTCATTTTTAAAGCTGTGACATAAGGTTTTTAAATGTCACTAAACTTTGGTTGCAATTTTCCGCAATTTTATTTTTTTTTATTTATTCCATAAAAACGTTATATATCTTCGGATTTGATCCTTGATCCTGGACAGCTTGTGATGGAATTTATATGGACGTAGTAGACGTTGCAGAGGTTTTTTGTCGGGGTATTCCCGTTTCTATTTTCCCACCAACATTCTCCATCGTTCCCTAATTTCATCTATCATCAGCAATAATAAAAATAAGCTAGGGTGAAGACCTGGGGGTAGTACGGGTTTCCGATGCTGATATACAAAGGGCTTGGGGCTTCGGGTCCTAGGGTTTATTAGGTTACTCGTCTGAGGATGGGGCTGAAGAAGGATGGCCCACTTGTCAGTATCGCAGTCACGAATACCACCCAGCCACATGTCGAACTTGGACTCCATTGTTTTCGTCATTCATGTGTAGTTAGACGAGTTAATACTAAATGGTGTTGGTGGCTGACGTTTCGACCGCTGTGTTGTGGTCATCTTCAGAGCAGTTGTTGGATAAGGAAATAGTCTGCGAACTCGTATATATATAGTAGTCTCGATGGGGGGAGTACTTGCGGTGATAGGTCGTAGGTTCTCCTTCTGGCATCTGAGTACTCCCTCCATCGAGACTACTATATATATACGAGCTCGCAGACTATTTCCTTATCCAACAACTGCTCTGAAGATGACCACAACACAGCGGTCGAAACGTCAGCCACCAACACCAAGACAACGCGGTAGAAGCCCTGAAGCTTATCCACACACCATGTACACCAGCCGCGGAAGCCTACGCCAGCCGTGGCGAGAACATGACTGGCGAGACATTGTGGCTCGCAGTGATAGCTGTGCATTTAGCTTACTTCTCACCTCCGCCTACCCCCCACCCTCTCATTCACTGGAGTCAAACTCTGTTCCATTTGTATTTGTCTCTGACCATATGTCTCTCTCGAAACCATGTACGAAAGTTCCAAGTAGGATGGGAGGACGCATTATTTTCTGCCAATATGATAAGAATATTAAATGTATGATTTGTTTACAAGTATTACGAGGAAAACGGTTGTATAACATAAAACGGCATTATACTACATGTTACTGATGAAACATTAAAAGGTTAAGTGTTATTGTTGTTGTTATCATCATCATCACCATCACCATCGCCATCATCATCATCATCGTCATCATCATCATCATCATCATCATCATCATCTCTGTACATCGACCCTTTTTTTAGCAGATGTACGAATAATGCGGTTAGCTCTTCAATTGGGACTCACTGATTTACTATGTGATGTTAAATGAAAGCTAGATGTAAGGACTTGACAAATGTTGAACTTTCAAATCTTTCCCAAAAAATAAATATCCGAAGCTTCGTTCTTTCGCTTGCTCTGTTGAAGCCATGTTTGCTACAACTTACGTTTGTGAAAAATTATTTTCAACAATTCAAATAGTAAAAACCAAATTTAGATCACGACTGACAGACCAGACCTTCGTGATCAACTACGACTGGCAGTAAGTGACATAATTCCTGATTTTGAAACTTTGTCGTAGAGACATTCTGAAGACAGTTAATTTTGTGATATTGTTCATTTATTGTTCATTTCTTTCTTCGTTACACGTACTAAACATTAGTTTGTAGCCTTGTACTGTATAAAATTATATTTAAGTGCTTAACGTAAGGAAAATGAAAATCCGTTAATAAGTCAGACAGTTGCTGCACTTCCCCTTCGGGTGTCTGCCTCCCTCCATAGGTGCTATGCACATTGCAGGTTACACAGTGGCTCGGCGCACGATTACATTTTCGCCACCGCTGGCCTACGCGAACACTTAATACTAAATGGCTTTGATCGTATTTTATAAAAACATTCAATAGACCGTGACATTGACTGAAATAGGATACAATATGAGTAAACGAAATCTCTTACCAAATAATGTTACTAATATACTGTACCTTATTATGTTTATTTGGCCAGTCTCAGAGCTTCTGGCTACAGTTCATGAGGTCCCCGGTTCGATTTCCCGTTAGAGCAGAGGAATTTTCTCTCTCCTGTGTTCATCCATAGTATGGAATTCAGATTAAGTTTAGATTTAAGACCACATAATGATCATTCTATCATATCGGAGTTATGTAACTACGTTTCCAGGCGACCCAACCTCAGGAGTGGGTTACACCTAGTAGGCCTATCAGAAGAGGGGCCCAGAAATGTCCAAAGACAACCTGGTGGCATTGGAGGAAAAATATTTAGTTTTGTTAATCGTTTATTCATAATTCTATTCGCAGTCGTGAATTTATCTACAATGTGAAATCTTTTTGTAATGTTGGTTATTATTATTATTATTATTATTATTATTATTATTATTATTATTATTATTATTATTATTATTATTATATTTTATTACAGGAAATTATCAGTCTTAAAATTTCTACCTCCTACCATTTATTTATTTGTAATGTTCCCGATGTGCTTCCTCTTTGTTAGTGAAATTATAGAATGTAGGCTATCTTTTATTTAAAATCTTTTGATTACTTTTTCATTATAGACATCTAACTCCAATTTTACTGGTTTAAAAAAAATCCTTTATATTCTACTTTAAGAAACCTTCTCTGCATTTATTATTATTATTATTGTTATTATTATTATTATTATTATTATTATTATTATTATATTTTTACAGGAAATTATCAGTCTTAAAATGTCAACCTCCTACCGTTTATTTATTTGCAATGTTCCCGACGCGCTGATAGTGAAACTATAGAATGTAGGCTATCTTTTATTTAAAATCTTTTTTGATTATTTTTTCATTATAGACATCTAACTCCAATTTTACTGGATTAAAAGAAAATCCTTTATATTCTACTTTAAGAAACTTTCTCTGCGTTCCTTCTTCTTCTTCTTCTTCTTCTTCTTCTTCTTCTTCTTCTTCTTCTTCTTCTTCTTCTTCTTCTTATGATGATTATTATCATCATCATCATCATAGTCCATCGTTTTGGATTAACGGTTAACATGTCTCACCGTGAAACGAGCGGGCCCGGATTCAAATTTTGGTTGAGACAAGTTACCTGGTTGATGTTTCTTCCGTTGTTTTCCATCAACCCATTAAGAGCAAATGTTGGGTAGATTTTGGTGCTGGACCTTGGACTCATATCGTTGGCATTAACACCTTCATTACATTCGGAACTCGATAACCATCGCAGTTGATAAAGCGTCATAAAATAAATCAATTGAAATAATTATCACAGTAATTAAACATTATAAACCATTTACCCCGAACACGAGCTTTGCTCTTTCGGGGTATTTTAATGTAACGTTTTTATGTATATGTTATTATTAAATAAACAAATAAATAAATAAATTTCTAATTTGTTATGCTTAATCTACACTAGACATTCACAAATATTTATCTAATTATTAAATAATTTACATTTTCGAAAGCGATAGTAAGATGGCCTGTAGTTCTGATACCTGCGGGAGTTGTAGCTGTCGTATTTAATATTTGAGCATTCTTTCAAGTTACACAAAATAATATGATTTTAAAGTAGCGAAGCTGCTTGTTTATGACGGTAACATGGAGGAAGGGAACTATGTACAGACAGTACAACCACAGTCTAGTATATACAATCACGAAGCTTGGAATGATTTTTTGCATTTCTCGCGATAGTTGCTAGCCGCTCGGAGCGCTGTGAGTACTAGGAACAATAGACTGTGCCACAGCCATCGTGATCTAATAGAGGCCGTAAGGCAGACCATGTGATTCGCTTAACCCGATCACGAAGGACGGCGTTTCAACCATATAAATTAGTTGAAATACATAAAGAGTAACACATATTTCTCTAAAATGTAGTGTAATTGTATTAATAAAATTTAAAACAATGATTATGAGACACGTCAGGCACAATTCACTTGCGAGTTAAGGTGTAATATTATTTTTGGTGTGAAAATTACGTTGTTGGTATGTGTAATACCTGCCTTTATTTCGATTAAATATTACGAAATTCTTGTACATTCACTTATGCACAATTCAATAATTTTCAGTTGCACCGCACGGATATTTAGATATGTTGAAATTATAGGTTATGTTTACTGTACCAGTTGCCCCTTTCTGTCTAATTTTATTGGTTTCCAATGCCCTGCCATTACATATGTATGTTATGTCATATGAAAATTATAGGTTATGTTTACTATATTTAACTTATATTCGTTTTTATTAAACCTCAAAATAGCTTCCATTCTAAACTTAAAATGTTGATGCGAACAGATTATGTTAACATGTAAAATTCTCTTCACATTAAAATAACACAGTTTTGTAATTATTTTTGCAACATATTATGGTACAAGAAGTAAACGGAACTTATGGACACATTACACTAAATAAAAATTAGCAATGATACGCAATAAAGTTATAATATAATATTTCACTAAGCTCCGAACATACATTACGGCCTGGTCCAGATCGAAAAGGCATTGGCTGTGCCGTATTTCGCACTGTTTTGAAAAGTAGTGTAAACTGTGAAATGTTCGTTATCGGTTGTCAATAATTGTAATTGACTAAAATACAATAATTTGAATAATAATATGGGACAAAGAGACGTTTGTAATACTATAAATTGTAAGAAAAATAGGTTAGAGTTATCCTTCTTCCGAAAGATCCAGGAAGGTGAGTTTATAAAATATAATATATATTTTATGAAAATAATATATAAACCTTATGTATTTCATATTTCAATAGTGGAAGGAAGGTGTTAATTTTTTCAAAGGAACACGATATCGAAAGTACAATACATTTTATCGTCTGCTAGGGAAAGGGTCTGTGATGAGGCGATAGTAGCGATCCTGGTGGTTAGCAACTATCTATCGATGCATATTTATTAAATATTGAGCTTCGTGACTGTATATACTAGACTGTGGTACAACATAACACAAGTAAAAGACATGCTGAGTCCCAATAGTAAAGAAGATAAATCTCCACTTCTTGACAGGAATCAAACCCGGTTCTGCTGGAATTACAGCTAGTGGCATTACTACTGGAGCCGAAGCGGAATGCAATAAGCTAATGATTAAATGAGTGGCTCAGTGCAAGAGTTGCCTAAACCAGATTTCTGCATAAAATGACTTTAAATTGTAATTTATATGTATGCCAAAGTAGATGTACTAGATAAATATTAGATTAGAGTAAATGAGAAACAATTTCCAATTGAGAGCCTATAGGTAGTTTTAAAAAACGAGGTCTGAGTTTAGACTTCAATAACTTTTTTGAATGTGATTGTGGCTTTGGCAACTCTGGCATTGAGCCACTCAAATTAATTTCTGAAAATGATAGTAAGAAATTAGTTTAGTCGTTTGAAGACTTGCGGCTCGCGACAGGATGATCTTGGCTGTACGCGCATGCGCGAACTTGGTTAATAAAAACATAAACTAACCAAACCTTACCTTTCATATATGCAAGGTGTGTAACCGGGGCATGAAGGAAACTTCCTGATTTGACCTGGGAAGTACACACGAAAATAAATTCAGGTGAGGATGACGCTGGCACTGCATGAGAAGTCCGCGCATGCGCACAGCCAAACTGCTACTGTCGCGAGCCCCTCCTGTTTGAAGTCGCATCGCAGCTGACTTGCACTCGTTTTTCCTATTGTTCAGTTTTCTTGAAATAAGAGCAGTGCTGTCATGGTAATTTTTTCTTGGCCATACGCCCCAACCCTTGTTTTTTCCCTTGAAATACATTTTGCTCTCTTCTCTCTATCTCTCCGACTGTCATTTATTGATTTTTTTTTTTAATATTAAAGAAGAAGTAAAGAAATTGTTTTGCTTTACATTTTAATTACACAAGTTTGATTTAAAGCAGCCGTGGCGAAAATGTAACTCACGAGCACATTGTGGCTCGCAATGATAGCTGTGCATTTTCCTTGCTTCCTACCTCCCACAACCCCCACCCTCTCACTCACTGGAGCCAAACTCCGTTCCATTTGTAATTGTCTCTGACCTGCGAGTGGCGTATCGTCGCAATGTCTCTCTCAAAACCATGTACCTTTACAAAAACGAAAGTTTCAAGTAGGATGGGAGGACGCATTTTTTGCTGACAATGTGATGAGAATATTAAATGTATGATTTGTTCACAAGTATTACGAGGAAGACGATTGTATAACATAAAACGGCATTATACGTTACTACATGTTATTGATGAAACATTAAAAGGTTAAGTGTTATTATTATTATTATTATTATTATTATTATTATTATTATTATTATTATCATCGTCATCATCATCTCTGTACGTCGATCCTTTTTCAGCAGATGTACGAATAATGCGGTTAGATCTTCAATTTAAACTCACAGATTTACAATGTGATGTTAAATGAAAGCTAGATGTAAGGACTTGTCAAATGTTCAACCTTTGAAATCTTTGCCAAAAAATAAATACCCGAAGCTTCGTTCTTTCGCTTGCTCTTTTGAAACCATGTTCGCTACAACTTACGTTTGTGAAAAATTATTTTTAATAATGAAAATAGTAAAAACCAAATTTAGATCACGACTGACAGACAAATACCTTCGTGATCAACTACGACTGGCAGTAAGTGACATAATTCCTGATTTTGAAACTCTGTCGCAGAGACATTCCGAAGACAGGTTGTGATGATGTGTCCTATGTTTTCTTGTTCATTTCTTTCTTCGTTACACGTACTAAACATTAGTTTATAACCTTATACTGTATAAAATTATATTTAAGTGCTTGACGTAAGGAAAATGAAAATCCGTTAATAAATCAGACAGTTGCTTCAGTTCCCCTTCGGGTGTCCGCCTCCCTCCATAGGTGCTATGCACGTTGCAGGTCACACTGGCTCGGCGCACGATCGCATTTTCGCCACGGCTGATTTAAAGAATACACCATGTAGCACCACTGTAGATGCACACATGTTCGATGAATCTTGGAGTGTATATTTGCACCACTTCTTGTTTTTCAACCATTATTTTATATAATTCTGGATTCCAGTGCTGCAGAGGTGGACCATTTTTGTTTATGAACATCAAACAAAATATATTAGGAACAGCAAGAGATGATCTAAGATCTATACAGATTTTCTCGTACAAAACTTAGGTACCCATATGCCGTATGGCTCCGTACAGACAAAATTTTCTTTTCCCCATGGGATTAATTAAAAAAAATTGTAGGTTCCCATACGATGTATGGCCCAGTATGGCCTCCATGACAACACTAAATAAGAGAACTAAACTTTTAGGAAAGATGCTATGCTCGCAATAATGGCGAATGTCGAAGCTTCGTAATTGTATATGTAGAATGTATTGTTTAATAGAATTAGCCCTACATACTTCACTGTTTGTAGCAACTACTCGCAATGTTCTTGAAGCACCAAGAAGTCGAGTGTGACTGCAGACTGCGCCCTATCATTCCTATCATCACATAAATAATTAACCTTGAACGGGTCTTGGCGGCTTTCAATTGATAAACTCCTTTAAATAGCAAGCAACGACATAGCACCGTCTGCAACCGACGGGCCACATGCTTATATTGGCTATTTCAGACGAACAACTTGCTGTTAACCCTTTCTAACCCAAATTAAATTTGCAAGCAATCCATGTTGAAACAAATAGCTGTATTAGGACCAAGTTACGGGAGTGGCAACATTTGAAACAAAACTATATTGATGAAAATGTATTGAAATAGAAGTTATCCAGCAAAATTTACCTTCACATGTAACACACAAGTATATAAATGCTATAAAGTTAATTATTGCCATATGGTATCTATAGGTAAGAAAGGGTTAACTAGACACAGATTTGGTATGCGAAATGCACGTTCCTTTTTATATATTTAAAAGTATGCGGAAATGATATAATTTGTAAGTCGCACCTTCACAGAAAATTTGACCGGTGGTGTTTGATAATGCATATAAATGCATATTCCAGGTGAAGAAGCATATTTTAAATTTGTAATGCAAAAATGCATATTTTACTCGTGAATGTGGTATTAAATTATAATTTTCCTTTAGCTAATTAATAATACTATGCGGAACATTTCATTCGAGTGATAATAGTGTTAAATTCCCTAAATACTGAAGATGCAGCTAGCATTGCGATAGCTCAGTAATGTTTTTCTGAAGATGGCATCGAGAAAAAGATGCAGTATATTCTGAAGTGCATCTCTAAATTATACCTGAAATTATAACACATTTGGAGACTCCAAGTAATTCTTCGGGAGTATCTACTTATTCACTTTTTCTGAGAGATCAAATTTCAAATTTGTCTTCAGAAACTCACAGTATTGCTAAAATTGCATTCGATAAGCTTAGTTGTCCACACCTGTGGAGTAACGGTCAGCGCGTCTGGCTGCGGAACCAGGTGGCCTGGGTTCGAATCCCGGTCGGGGCAAGTTACCTGGTTGAGGTTTTTTCCGGGGTTTTCCCTCAACCCAATACGAGCAAATGCTGGGTAACCTTCGGTGCTGGATCCCGGACTCATTTCACCGACATTATCCCCTTCATATCATTCAGACGCTAAATAACCTAGATGTTGATACAGCGTCGTAAAATAACCCAATAAAATAAAAAAATAAAATAGGCTTAGTCAGGTATTAAATAAAAATCCTGGTTACAAAAAACTCTGTCAAATTAGCAAAACGCTGTCTGGCATTGGTGAAGAAACTGTAACAACATGATGGACCTAGAGATGTTCGTGTGTACTTGGGCCAAGTTTTTAACCTTTTAGGTCGTCCTTTAGCCATTGAAATGCACCACGTTCGCCCGATATAGCTCTAATGGTTTTCTACCTATGGGGTGCGGTGAAAGTCTCAGTATATGGAAGAAACGAGAAAGTCTAAAGAGCTGAAGTATTACTTTGAGGACGCCTTCAAGTTGTTGGACAGGAATACTGAGATGTATCTTCGTATGTATCGTAGTGCTTCACACAGACTTCAACTAGACATATGTGTTAATGCAGAAAAATAATTTTAACATAAAAAGAATTGAAATCATTAAGTAACTATGACAGAAGTTAAATTTAATGTAAGGTACAAAGTGACTTTTGCACCACCCGGTATGTTACGAATGTACGAATGGGAAACGGATATTTAAGGCCTTAAAAAATGTGCTGGATATCTTTTAGGTTGTGTAGTAGAAATAATTGTGGAATATTTTGCCACTTTTATATGGTCTTAAATCCTAACTCCAGCTCTGCTTCTTTATCGCCAACAACGAACCTACAATCTACAGCAGTGGTTGCCAAACACCACGAAATTGAGACGTAATAGAAATGCAACCCGCACACCACAATCGCAGGGAGAGGTGTGGAGTGGGTATCTCCTCAGGTAATGCAGTGAATAACAGTGCAGAGACGGACTGTGACCAAAAAACGAAAGCAATATAATATTCTTCTACTTATTAACTATACACATTTTTTCCATGTTAATTTTTTAACCTCCTATTCGTTATTTTTGTATTATTAATGAAATAAAATGAATTTATTTTCCCATTTATCATGAAAAGAACGTGTACTTTACCATCAGCAGATATTTGAAATTAGAAAAACGTACCAGGCTGGTCACGAAGTTGTAAATTACACTACATACTTAAAAAAACGTGGAAGTATTTTACTCCAATTAAGACATAAAAGCCGATACTTTTTATTGTTTATTTATTAATGAAATATTCAAATTACACTACATGCGTCGAAAAAAAAAGTCGAAGTATTTTACCCGATTAAGACATAGAAGCCGATACTCTTTATTGTTCGTTTATTAATGAAATATTCAAGTTACAAGTAAGGGCGTGGTATTCTTCAAAACAAGAAGAATAATGACAACGTACATTGTTCTTTTATACTTCATTTAAAATTTTACAACAAATTATCTCATATTTTTGCCATCTGCACAAAATAAATACTTTTCCTCCATAGCTCCTCAAAATTAAGTTTTCATGTTATCTGTTTTCTGTTTTGGAAAAGACATCGAAACATATTATCCTACACGCTTGTAACATTACATGCGTACGTCCGCTGCTGATAAATGTCTTTACTTATATCGAAGTGAAGGCTGTAAACAGAAGGTGGGGGTATGATGTCATGGTTACGCTTGAGTGGAGACAGGGGCATGTGTCACGACACAGCTTTTGGCGATCACTGATCTACAGATTGCAACTAAGACAACGCGTAACACATTGCTAGAGGACAAAATGTGCTAGGCTTAATTTGCACGCAGCCTTAATGCTGGTTCATCCTGTTCCTTGCGTATTATCATAGCCAGCGATTTTTAACTATTTATTTATTTGTGACAGAATTACGACCGTAGGATCTTCTCTTCCATCGTAACAGGTAGAACATGTAAATATAACAAATACAAACAGTGATAAAAATAATATAAATTACATTAAAGTCCAATAGAGAATCAACAGGAGCACTTATTGCATGTATATATTCACACTGCAAATGGGTAAATACCCGGTGGCAGTGGTAACTAATTACAATCAATAATGACAATTAATAAATTAATAATAACATTAGTATAATAATATTAACAAGGAGCATCCTCATTTAAAGTAAATCAAATTTGTATCTTAACCCTAAGTACTAATAAAACCCACGAGTATGATATGTCCATACATGCACAAGTACCCGCTGTCAACTCACTCACTGCACTGGAACTATGACACATTTCACTGACACTATCCTGATTTCACTAACACTTCAAAAACATTTCATTGTTAAAATACTTTGCACTACCACTATAAACTATAAAATTTCACTGACACAAACACACTTCACTGATACAACACACTTCACTGATACAACACTTCAAATAACAAAACATCAATTACACCCTTTAAATAGTGTGTATAATATACTACCGTCTATTAGTAAAGTCCTTAAGCCTATTTTTAAATACATTTTTTGTTATTGGTAAATCCTTTAGTAAGTCTGCAGGTAAAGCATTCCAGTCCCTGAAAGTAGATTGAGAAAAGAATACTTTCCAATGTCCATCCTCTGTCTTCTTTCCCTCGATTTATGTGAGTGGTCGCTCCTTGAAGAGTAATTTGGCGGCTGCAATCTATTTTTTATGTCTCTCCAGGCAGGTTAACCTCTGAATGTTTTGAACATTGCGCATAATCGAATTCGCGTTCTCTGTCCGTGAGTGTGTCCCATTTTAATGTTGAATTATTACGACAACCCTTGAGAGACCGTTTTTTGAATCTTTTCGAATGTATTAATATTTCTAACCTGTAAGGATCCCAACATGCAACGCCATATTCCATTACTGGACGAACTAGTAACTTATATGCAATCTCTTTGGATTTATCAGAGCCTTTTTTTAGTACCCTCATCACAAAGTGTAACGTTCTCCATGATTTTCCCGCTGTGTTAGTAACGTGTTCCCCCCAACCGAGATCGCTGCTAAAAGTTATTTCTAGGTATTTACATATGTTATCTTTCGGAATGGTTTCGCCCCCTAAACGTATACGATGCGATTATTTTATTTATTTTTTTTTTTAATAATACAAAATACAAGAAAAAAAGATAGTTGAAATAACAGTAATAGGAATGATGATGATGATGATAATAATAATAATAATAATAATAATAATAATAATAATAATAATAATAATAATAATAATAAATACATTCCATATTAAGGGTGAAACTGACAATGCCACAGTTGCAATATTATGTTATTGGTTAAGCAGAAGTTGTGCAACCTGACAGGTGTTTAACAAGTAGTTCCATGATCTAGAATGTGACTCTTTAATTTAAATTTAAATTTTGATATTGTCCAACAATCTCTGACATGGTCAGAGAGAGAATTCCAGATGAGTGGAATCGATATGCTGAAAGATTATGAGTATAAGGATATTCTGTACTTACTTACTTACAAATGGCTTTTAAGGAACCCGAAGGTTCATTTCCGCCCTCACATAAGCCCGCCATCGGTCCCTATCCTGTGCAAGATTAATCCAGTCTCTATCATCATATCCCACCTCCCTCAAATCCATTTTAATATTTTCCTCCCATCTACGTCTCGGCCTCCCTAAAGGTCTTTTTCCCTCCGGTCTCCCAACTAACACTCTATATGCATTTCTGGATTCGCCCATACGTGCTACATGCCCTGCCCATCTCAAACGTTTGGATTTAATGTTCCTAATTATGTCAGGTGAAGAATACAATGCGTGCAGTTCTGCGTTGTGTAACTTTCTCCATTCTCCTGTAACTTCATCCCGCTTAGCCCCAAATATTTTCCTAAACACCTTATTCTCAAACACCCTTAACCTATGTTCCTCTCTCAGAGTGAGAGTCCAAGTTTCACAACAATAGAGAACAACCGGTAATATAACTGTTTTATAAATTCTAACTTTCAGATTTTTGGACAGCAGACTGGATGATAAGAGCTTCTCAACCGAATAATAACACGCATTTCCCATATTTATTCTGCGTTTAATTTCCTCCCGAGTGTCATGTATATTTGTTACTGTTGCTCCAAAGATTCTGTGCAAAGGAAAAAGAGAAGGTAGATGTTCCGGTTTCGAGGTACCGGTAGTGAAATGTGAACAAAACGAGATGCTAGATACATTATGATTATTTAGTCTTGACAGTCCCCGGCAATGTGCGCCTTGGTCAGGCGAGTCCATTAAGTTACACCAAGGGATGTTCAGGTTAGTCTGTTGCCTGCAGTCAGAGCGATCAGATGTCACGCATGCGGTATAATAGCGTTGTGTTTCCAGTTCAGTTAATCTGTACTGCATTCCTTTACCGACCGCTCGCCCTTATCTCTACTCCGGAACTCTCCCCACTACTCCTATTACTTCCTCTCTTTCGCGTCGCTGAGCTGTCATGACTAAATAATCGGTCTGTAAGAGGGCGTGAAAATGTGGGTGATTTTAAATAGTAATAAGGGCACTGAAGAGTCTTCTATCTTTAAGTGGATTTCAAGACAACAGTTCTAGTGACGATGTTACATGATCGAATTTTCTAATGTTACAAATGAAATGAACGTAGAATTGTGAACACGCTCTAGTCTGTGGACAAGATCAGTATTAAGGTTCGTGAATAGAAAACCCCAATAATCGAAATGGGGCATCACTAAAGTTTGAATGAGATTCATTTTGAGGCTAAGAGGTAGAACGTTGGTCAAGTGTTTGGGAGAATGATTTATAGAAAAGTTTTCTTAGATATGTAGGTCACTTCATTTTGAAAAATTATTAAATCTAAATATACTCCTATTTTTTTTATTACTGTTTTGCTATATGTAATTGTGTTATTATTTATGCTCGTTGGTGTCCCTTATTATAGCTTGCGATTTGTCTGGATTTAGCCTGAGTCCAAATTTCTGCGCCCATTAAGCTACAGATGCTAGATCTTCATTAATTCTGGTCACAACACAAGTTCGAGATTGAATGTAAAGTTGTAAGTCATCAGCGTATAGGTGGTGTTTAGAATATTTAATGACTTTTGCTACGTAATTTATGTAAAGTGTAAAAAGGAATGACCTAAGAACCAAGAAGTTTTTGTCCACAGAGTTTTTGCTTCAGATAGAAGTATTCGTTAATTGTAACTGATCGGTACGTAGGCCTACTTTGCAATATACTGTGTACTATGGATAATGAGTTTCTGCATGAGCAATAAACGAAAGCTAAAAAGAACTTTGGTTCCACTTAGTCCTATTTACATTTTTTATTATGTAATTGTGAAATAAAACTGAATAACGATGACAGGCAGCAATATAATCTTTTACAGATTTTCAAGGACAACTTCTACCGCGATAAACTGTGTTTACAAGTTAAGTAAAGGAAAAAAGATACGTGAATAATATAAATTCGTAATAGGCCAGCGCGCAGCGTCCACTCGTATGACATGCACAATTATATGAATCAGTATTCTTTTGCAGGAAAAGAAAATTACTATTAAGACTTTCCATGTGAAAAAGGTTCTACTTGTTTCTTTTTTTACGCAAAAATCTTACATTTTGGTGTATCTGGGGGGGGGGGAGGGTGACCCTCCCCTCTGCGCTTGCGGTGTCAGACTTAAGGTACGGTCACACGTCGCTACTTTTGCAGCGCTGCAGTACAAAAAAAGTCGTACTGCGACGTGTGAACAACGGTGCAACCCGAAAAGTAGCGGCTGCCGAACCTGCTGCCCGCTACTTTTCCATGCTGCGCGCAGCTTAAAAGTAGCGACGTGTGAACAGGGTTCTCAGGGTTGCAGCCGCAGCATTTTTGATATCGGTTTTGTTGAAACTTTTGCTGCGGTTGCGACCAGTGTTGCCACTCAAATGTGGCAATGATACTTTTATTGTTTGGATATATTTTAATGTTAGATGTGATCAAAATAAATTATTTGTAACAGTTATTAAATGCACAACACAGTCTGAGCATATTTGCTGACGATGTAATTCATTTTTTTTAATTTTCCGTAGTGTAGTTTCAAACAGGAGGGTTGCCAACATTGATTACGTGAATATGCTGTTGGTTATCATTTAAGTATATATAGGCGTTTTTAAAAGCTTTATAGTCAAAATAATGCCAATTTCTGAATACTAGTTAGGACAGAAAAGCAAATAATAGATAAGTAAGCTTTCGCATGAGTTTATTAATAATGCGAACATAACCACAAAATGTATATTGAGAAGTCAACACGGAGATGGAAACCTGCAGCATGACTGCGGCTGCAAAAGTAGCGCCTTGTGTGTGAACAGACTCGCAACCTCCAGTTGCAACTTTTGCAGCACTCGGGTTGCGCAGCACGAAAAGTAGCGTGCAGCGCGCTACTTTTGGCTTACGTGTGAACACGACACGCAACTTTTGCAGCTGCAGTATAAAAGTTGCGCAGCAAAAGTAGCGACGTGTGACCGTACCTTTAGACACAGTGGTTCATATTCAAGCCTGTAGGGGCAAGCGCGCTCGACGGGAAGATTTCCCTGCTTAGGGGTTACTTGTCTTCCCCTACTAGGATGCATCGAAAGAGGGGTAATGATGCAAAGGTTGTCCATGCATAAGTGAAGCTGAGCAGGAAATTTCCCTCCACAACCTGAAGGACTATAGGTTTGATTTCAGGGTTTCTTTCTTTTAGACAAGTTGCTTCTTAATGTTTAATATCGTTCTAAAATTTGCCGGAATCCATGTGGGATGCGATCGTTATCAGTAGAAGAAGATAAAGAAGCAATTTTGAAAATACTGAATATTCGTTCGTAATATGGTATCAATTACCCGGGAAGAAAATTTATAGTCTACTAATATCTGAAGCAAAGACTCTGTGGGCATAAACTTCTTGGTTCTTAGGCCATTACTTTTTACGCTTTACATAAATTACGTAAGGTCTTAAAATATTATCATATGTTATTATCCAAATTTGTAGATATGTAAGTAATTTATGTAGAGATTTAATGTTATTTCAAGTTATGTATCCTTACAGGGATTGCAACTTAGCCTTGACTACCTATTTTAGGAACAACTTGTAGTCTACATAAACTACTATTTATGTAGCTGTACTCTCCTAGAACTGTTCGTGCACACAGCTAATAGTCCACCTTTGTTTATAAACGACAAACAGCATATGAACTACTAGGTTATTTAGAATAGATATTGGTGATAGCGAGATGAGGCCGAGGATTCGCTATGGGATTATCGCACATTAGCCTTATAAATGAAGAAAATGTCGGAAAAGACCCAACCAGGTAACCAGTCCCAGCGGGAATCGAACGCACGGCCGAAAGCAGGCAAACGTGCTAACTATTGAACTGCGCATATTGCTATGCCTACGTTTTTTTTCAGTAAAATAGTGAAGATAGGATTTAGGAAATTTAACCTTTGGACTTAATACTAAGCCCAAGATTATGAAATTGTTCAACATAGCTCGACTATTTTTTTTATAATTGGGTCTTTATTGTCTACTAAGTTATTTACTATCTATTTTAAATTCTTTAAGCATCTTTCTCTAAATAATTTATAAAATTTTCGATTTCATTGTCTAAAATTAATCTAGGAATTTGGGCCTATAAATTATCACCTTAGACATTTTGTTGATTGAGAAAAGAAAATATATCACAAAGTCATCTACAGCAAACACCATATTTGTCCAAAGCTCTCACAAACTTCTTCATAGACTTGGTTTAATGTGTATTGGTGGTGACGAGTGCTGAGGAATGTCATGGCAACTATTGTTTCTATAAAAATGCGGACGCGGTTCGAAACTTAGAAATATGCCATTGAAAGAGCAAGGTATGTGTACTAGTATATTAAGGTAGGTTAGGGATGCACATCCATAAATGACACATCATAATACTTGAAAGGGCAGGATATGTGTGTGCTACTTGAAAAAGCAGTATGTGTACTGGGGGCAGGATAGTGTAGGATATGTATCAAGCACCCATAAACGACACAGCATCCTGCTACTCGTGTTTATGATGGTAGTTAGAATAGCGTTACAGCTTAATAGCTAAAAACCCATTGAGTTACATCCATTGTGCACGGCGGTCGACTCACAACTGCATTGCACATTACGCGTAACTTCGCTGTGTGTGTGAGTTAACCATATTACATCGTTATCCCAGTAGTGATATGACCGCATTTTCGTACTATGGATGCACGGCACGACGTTCAACTCAACTGAATTCGCATTACTCTCTGTGCAATAACTATAATAGGCCTATGTGACACTGGTATCTAGTGATGCGACCACATACTATCAATACCATACGACATAAGGCATACAACATCTTGTGATAAAAAGAGAAAAATAATAAAAAAAGAAATTAAATCTTCTGCAACAAAAATTAGAATAGGCTAATGATCAAAACAGTAAAATTAGAAGTTCTATGCTTGCATGAGTTGCCTTGCTCCCCAATATCTCTTCATCATTGACTTCTTGGTAAAGGCTGTACAGGTTAAGAGATGGATGCAATCCATAGCAGATAGTTGGTTGCAGAGTCTACAATTTGAACTATCCACTATACCAATGCGGTGAAGATGTTTGGCCAGGCAGTCGTGGCCTGTATAGAGCCGAAACATAGTTACAACCTCCTTTCGTGGCCAACCTGTAGATGAAAAATATCTGTTTTCCGTGACATCAGAGTTAGGTTTTCTGCATCTTCCTTTTTATAGGCTTGATGAATGTTGCGTGATGCAGTACGGAAGGAGACAGGATTTTGTTGTGTTTGTAGAATAATAAATCTAAGGAAAATTATCTTTAATGACATGTTCAACATGATCCATTTAGTCTCAAAATATCTTTTATTAGCATGCATTTTGCGACATAAATCTTCAGATATCGAGCCGCACAGCTGGTCAGATGCGATAGAATATGAAGTTTGGTATTTTACAAAACGATTTACATTTTTTTCCTAAATTCATGTGCAATTTGTCCATTTTCAAACGATAGGCCTATTTTACTTTTTTTCATATAACATTATGATCATACACATAGAATATCGATTTCATTATGAACACATTTAAAAAAGAATGTTGCTATTGTGTGCATTACTTCTGGTTTAAAAACCTAAGAACATCAGTGCTTCGGTGAAATGAGGTTGAAATGTAACAATTCTACGACTTCTGCCTTGTTTATGGAGTGTATTTATGTGTGCGTATATATGTGTAACCTACATTTTAGGCCTACACTTCTTCGATTATAGATTCATCTGGTTCGTACATTCTTTCTTGTTGAATTGGCAATAACAAAATTCAGATCCTTCACGATTAGTACCGAAAAGTGAAGCATCAATGTGAACGAGGTATGATCATCTTTGTTCTTTGAGCATTCTTCGTAGAATCTTGCCTGAGGGGCTTTTAGGAATGCTTGAGATAAATTCCACTCCTCCTTTCAGATGTTTATAATCCGACACCTTCTCTGCCACATATTTCTTTACTTCTTCTTCTGAAATCTTCTTTTCTTTTGGGACAACAAAAGCTTTAGGAATCTCGCCTGCCCTCTCATCAGGAATACCAACAACAGCTGCGTCTTCTATATGGGGATGACTTCTCAAGATCTCCTCAAGTTCCGCTGGAGCTACCTGTAATAATACATAATTCGCTTTCACTTATAAAGTAGAAATGCTTGGAAGTTGTTGAGTCATTGTCTTCTGCATTAGATTCAATAGCAGTATATAGACTACAGTAGCAAGTAATGCTTACTTACTAACTTATGGCTTTTAAGGAACCCGGAGGTTCATTGCCGCCCTCACATACCTAAGCCCGCCATCGTCCCTATCCTGAGCAAGATTAATCCAGTCTCTATAATCATATCCCACTTCCTTCAAATACATATTAATATTATCCTCCCATCTACGTCTCGGCCTCCCCAAAGGTCTTTTTTTCTCCGGCCTCCCAACTAACATTCTATATGCATTTCTGGATTCACCCATATGTACTACATGCCCTGCCCTTCTCAAATGTCTGGATTTAATGTTCCTAATTATGTCAGGTGAAGAATACAATACGTGCACTTCTGCGTTGCGTAACTTTTTCCATTCACCTGTAACTTCATTCCTCTTAGCCATAAATATTTTCCTAAGCACCTTATTCTCAAACACCCTTAATCTCTGTTACTCTTTCAAAGTGAGAATCGAAGTTTCACAACCATGAAGAACAACCGGTAATATAACTGTTTTATAAATTCTAACTTTCAGCTTTTTTGAGAACAAACTGGATGATAAAAGCTTCTCAACGGAATAATAACAGACATTTCCGATGTAAAACATAAAAATAAATATTTTGCATTTAATTTCCTCCCAATGTCATTTATATTTGTTTATTGTTGCTCCAAGATACTTGAATTTTTATACCTCCTTAAAGAATAAATTTCCAATTTTTATATTTCCATTTCGTACAATATTCTGGTCACGAAACATAATCATATTGTCTTTTCGGAATTTACTTCCACACCAATATCTTTACTTGCTACAGTGCTAGCTTTCAAAATCCAAAGAAAGAAACTATTGCCTAAGATGCTATACCTGAGAACAATAGAATTATGAACTAGTAGTAGTAAATTGTAAAAAAAAAAAAGAGTATTACGTATGTATATTAAAATATAGTCCAAATTTTTCATCATCTTAAGTATTTTTTTTTGTTTGTACGCACACACGTGAAGAGAAATGTACAAGTATTTGCCCTTTGATCACATTTTCACTATTTCAATAACCTCATAAAGGAATATGATTATTCTATATAGGGACAGAGAAGTTTTACATAATCTCTGAAAAGACATTGCTTGAAATGGTGCAATATTTAATGCATAAACTAATAGTTTTCGTACTACCTATATACAATTTTATACCATAATTCAACTCTGTAGAAACAACAGCAAACTCGGGTTTCATTTTAAATGATCCGTGGCTGAATTACCTGAAATCCTTTGACTTTGATTAACTCTTTGGCCCTATCAATGATGTAAAATTTTCCTTGTTCATCGTAATATCCCGTGTCTCCTGTGTGTAGCCAACCTTCTCCATCAATGGTTTCAGCAGTCGCATCAGGACGGTTGTAGTATCCTTTCATGACCTGACAGAAAACCAAACATATATTTCGATGGAAATATATTTTCTTCTCACTGGTCAATTCAGTCAATCCAAATTAACATTAAATCAGTTGATTAGGCTTATCTGTACCGTTCTTGCCACGAAAATAAATAGAAAGTAAATGGAAATTGTATTACATTTTGTGAGTAATCTGATGAAACTAAATGGTGAATCGTTGACAGGTTTTCTTTTTTATACGAAAGATTTTCCACAAGGAGTAAGTCCGTTTTATGATAAATTAATATTTGATAAAACAGTCAGTCAAATTCAAAAGCGATATCAAGAAATATCCCATGTCGAGAAACTTGCAATTGTCACAACTATGAAACTGGTTCAGAACAAGGAACCTATGTAAGGGTTATTCTTATAAACTTTGTCTTTTAAATCCCCCACAAGAAGAACCACATAAAGTGAAATCGGGGCTACGAGGGGACCACAACACAACCGAGTAATTCTGTCCTCAAGAATCTCTGAAATAAGATCTAGTAAGTAGCGTGTACAGTAGCAGAATCCTGCTGAAATAATTATTGGTGGCATTCAGTGTCTGTTCAAAAAAAAGGTCTTAATATTTCTGCTCGATATCTTGTAGCATTGGTGAGGTAATGCCTTATTAAAAATAAGCCTTATTAATTATTATTATTATTATTATTATTATTATTATTATTATTATTATTATTATTATTATTATTATTATGTGTACATTCAAAACACACCACATATCTTTTCATTATGTAGTGGAACTTTCCGCACAAGCTGTGGATTTTCTGCACTCCAGTACCAGTTGTTTTATGAAATAACTTGGCCATATTGTAATTGGTACCATGCTTCATCCGAAAATGTGATTAATTCAGGATTCATTCTTTTATCAGCAACACACTCCAGGATCCAGTTATAAAATCGAACTCTACTCGCGTCTTCGCGCGGTAGCTGTTGCCGACCCACTGTAATTTTATAGTGTTTTAATTTAAATAGTTTTATGGCAAATCTTACTGAGAATTTTGAAACACCTGCCTCCTGAGCAAGGAGAGGGAGAGGTTTTATGTGGTATGTTCCAGTCGTTCACCTATTTCATTTCTGTTCCTCTCCGCGATTACTCTTGAACTGTCAGAGTAAGGAGCCGGGTTAACCTCTGTGTAGTAGTATTTTTATCGACGCTTTTAACTGCAGAGGTTACTATGTTATTCAACACGGCATACAAATGGCCGACAACTTTTCCTGAAGAGTTCTATTAGGGACTGGGTTCTTTTAAGCGCTTCAGAATAATCTTTCGAGTTTACAGTTACATTAGTTTTTGTTTTACGAAGATTTGACTATATTTACTTTTCTCTACTTCCTTTATGATATTAATTTTATTTTTTCTTTCGAAATGGGATATGAAAGAGATTTGACTATATTTACTTTTCCTCTACTTCCTTTATGATATCAATTTTATTTTTTCTTTCGAAATGGGATATGAAAGAGATTTGACTATATTTACTTTTCCTCTACTTCCTTTATGATATTAATTTTATTTTTTCTTTCGAAATGGGATATGAAAGAGATTTGACTATATTTACTTTTCCTCTATTTCCTTTATGATATTAATTTTATTTTTTCTTTCGACATGGGATATGAAAGAGAGTTGACTATATTTACTTTTCTTCTACTTCCTTTATGATATTAATTTTATTTTTTCTTTCGAAATGAGATATGAAAGAAAGTACATACATATTTTTATATGTTGTCATCCAAAAGCAGTTCATAATTGTAGTTCATTCAAATTGAGTCATACTAACTGAATTTGTATCCAGCCACGGCAAGTTTCGGTACTATTTCAGAAGATTTCATATGGATTTAGACATTTATGGAAGTGAACAAACAGAAGAAGAACATTTATTGTTTTATTGTCCATAATTTGGACTTGTAAGACATTGCTTTCAAATGCATTTAAACCGAAGCATTACACAACGTTTTTAATAAAAATGTTGTCAAATAGATTAAATTAATTTTATTCACCATATAAATAGAAAACTTTATATGGCAATATTGTTATTATATTATTAGAATGAAGTTAAAAACTCTCACCCTAATATGCTCATGTAAAAAATTGTATATAATGTATTTTAATTAATTGTCTTAACATCAACCAGAAAAGTAATAACGAGTTGAATAAGTTGTCCAAAGTAAAGATAAATTAATTTTATTCACCACAGTAACATAAAATTATAAATCCCAGTATTTTATTATATTACCTGTACTTAGTTATAAACTGAACTTTAACCCTAATGTTATGTAGATAAAATAGGGTTTGTAATCTGAAAAAGAAAACAATTTAGTTGATTGGTACGTATTAATTGGCTCTTACCTGCGGTCCTCGAATGCAGATTTCACCCACTTCTCGATGTCCCAAAGCAGCTCCAGTCTCCAGATGCGAAATCTTCATCTGTGTGTTAGGGGTAGGGCCTCCTACTGATTCATAATTGGTGGAATTCTTTTCCATAACTGATGTAACGCCTGCTGTCTCCGTTAACCCGTACCCTACATTACAATATGCCACTTAGTTAATGTGTTAAATGCAATTTTAAGGTGCAGCTGTGGGAAAGTAACTGTTATTAACTTGTAATTCTACAGAAACATGCATTTTATCTATTGTCGAAAAGTCACTGTTACAAAGTTGATGCATTCTTTCTGATTATATTATGTTTTATGCTCGACCATGCCGAAATGTAGTAATTATACACCTGGTAGCAGCCCTTTAATGGACCTCATTAAAGTGCACCTATTCATTAAAGTTTAGGTGTTCCACCAATCAGAAAACACCATTGTAGCAATATGAAAGTGTAAGTATCGATTATTCTCGGATATGCAATAGAAAGACAACTAGCGAAACGTCACGGAGGCTGGAAATCCAATACTGTCGCAGAAGGTTATGTTCTGTTACTATAATAATTAGCGTTAATTGTAAATAATATTCAAATAAATTCAATTTGTCATCTCGTTTTTCAATGTCTAAATCAATTTCAAGGTTATATCAAGATTAATGTTTATTTTACTCTCTAGATTATATCAAGGTCAATGACATTTGTTCCTCGGAAAAAATCAATACTTTCGCGTCTGCGCATATCTCACAATTCACGAGATACTGCACAAGGTCAGTTCCGCTCCTCAGTCAGATAAGAATAACATGAATGCTTATGAATAATTTCAAGTTAGAAATATGGTCGAGCATAAAAAGTCGCATGAAACTTGCCTATAATGATAATTAAGACGCTCGTATGAAAATTGTGAAAAGAGCGCAAGCGAGTTTCATAAACATACTCGCGTCTTAATTACTACCATTATAGGCTCGTTGCATAATGTACTATTATGTGTTAGGTACTTATTTTGTCACATTGTTAACGATAATATTGCATATACTTTATTTTGTTGAACGCTAGTTCGAAAAGCATGTACATACGAATGAAATCAATTCCTATATAGGTTCCTAAATAAGATTAACTTCCACTGTCTGGATTACATGCATGAAAAGCATAATTTGTAAATCATTATTCGTATATATAATATACGCTTTCAGTAGAGAGACGTAATTAATATTGCAAAATTTTTCATAAACAAGCTGTATGTAAGAATAATTTCTAACATTATTTTTCTTTTTAAGAAAATGAATATTAAAAGTAATACAAATTTTAAAACATAAGCTTACTGATATTGTATACGTAGTTAGCCTTGGCCTTTCGTTGTAAACAACAGCAAAAGAGGTTAACATGTACAACAGTATGTTATTTCATAAATAATTACTCGAAATTTCGTGATAAAAAGTTTAGCCGGTTACATTGTGCATTTTTAAAGAAATCATGTCGAAAACTATTTACTTTTATAAAATTGAGTATCGGTCGGTGAAAAAATAGTCCTACTACTCGGCCCCGGAACAATTTTTCCCTTAAAATTATTCAGGTCAGCTTCACAGGGAGCTATACCTGAAAGTCAGATTTGCATAATACACTCGTTGTTCGTTAACAAAAAATCACAATTCAAGTCACACGGAGTTTGTGTGCATTCAGTGTTGGGTTCTGGCGTCTTGTCAGCCCACTTGAGGTATGTGGATATAAGAGAAAAATTGAGCCGGTATCGGTTACAGTTTCTGAGTAGCTCAGTCGGTAGAGCGTTGGCACGCTCAGCTGAAGGTCCCGGGTTTGATATCACGAATTCACTCTGTATTTCATACGTATCACACTCGGAAAAATTCTCGTATTTGTTAAATATTAATAAAATCTCTCCTATAGATTAAGAAAAATAGACGTATGTAGGCAAGTCGAGGCCATTTTTCCGGTATCATGGAAAAGTACATTTCACGAAAATTCGAAATCTAATGATTTTTTGCTCTTCTTTTTCCACAAGATAAAATTAAGGTATTTGAATCAGTAAGTTTTTTGTGAATCAATGAAAATCTATTTTCTTATTGACATATGCGGGCATTACCTTGAATGACGTTAGTAGATTTTGGGGCCTTCTTCAAGAAACGTTCAATGTCGAGTTTTCCCAAAGGAGCCGCACCACATAAAGCGTATCTCAGAGAGCGGAGATGTTCTGGTTTCAAGGCGGGATGAGAGGCCATGAACAATAAGAGGGGCGGTGCTACGTACAAGAAGTTTACCTGCAAATGTGACAAAGTTTTATTGAAAGATTTCTATATATCAATAAAATATTTTTTTTTCAAACTTAAACATTTAAATAGGATTATTTTCATGCAAATCTATAGTTTATACATAATATCATGGGCAATTGTTTAATATGTATTGTATTCCGGGGAAGAAAAAGTTTGTCATAAAACTCATAAATCTTAAATTTCTTGCTGATAACTTGTAGAACTTTCCAGCGTTGGTTGCATATGCATTAATTACACCGGATATATATTACCGGATTGAATTTGATTTAAAGGAATCCTATGATTTTCTGGTACGAGAGATATATTTAATGGCGGCGTGGTGTAGATATTTATCTGTGTGATTCTCTAATTTTTCTAAGTAGTAATTGAATCATGCTTCCTATTTTAGCTGCGTCTTATAGATGGTGAGGTACCAAAATACCGTTATGTTGTGCATGGCAGACAAGGGGGACCAAATTAAGCCCTCACTGTGATCTGATTAAATATATTCCCTCCTCTTCCCTGATAAATCTTAATTGCAACACAGTGCCTCACGCCAGCAAAACAAGCCCACTAGGAAGACTTTACTTCAGATTGTACCATTTCGGATTGCTGTTCGTAACTATTTCTCACACATTCATTAGTCACACAAGTTAATCCAGGAATAGTTGGTAGATCAGTATTGTCTGGAAGAAACGCAAAAATTACATTTCCTTAGAAAGGACCAAAGACATTACTTACTGATAAAATAATAGGCTGCAAGATTTTGTAGTCTCTTTATCACCTCAGCAAGAGCTCTTAGTGGGAAAAAGTGATTCTGCCCTCTACATTTCAGAGTAATTCACAAAATATGCAGCAGCTTTACCTTGATGTTATGTCTTTTATTCGAAAGCATGGCAAACCTGTCATTTTCTTAACTCTCACCTACAATCCGCAGTGACCTGAAATAGCTACTGCATTAAATTTGAAATTATCTGGTATTCTTCATTGAAAATAAATCTGAAAAATTTTTATTTGAACTTCTAATGAACTTAGTTTGCAGAATTTCCTGCACAAGCCACTAGTATATACTATAATTGAAAAAAAAAAATTAAAAAAATAAAGTTTTATAGCAAATATGTCGATAATACAATACATTTAATTGACAACTTATTTCACGAAATACCCAACGAAATCTTATTTCACGAAATACCCAACGAAATAGTGGCAGGTTTTCACCAAAAATTATGGACCATACTTATTTCAAATCTATTACATTCTGAGAGGCAATTGAAATCAGGTGCGTTCTGGAGGAACACAATGTGTCATCTTTCCGTACGTAATATATAATGTAGGCCTAACGCAGGGTTGTTAACTAACCAATTAAGGGAACCGGGTAGTGATTAGGGGTAAAAAATCCAATTTTTTATTTGGTGTTTAAAAAAAGTACAAAAACTTGTTCTTTAAAATAATATACGAGGGAGAGTCAAAAAGTAACCTTCATATTTGTTTTATTAATTGAATATGTACAATAAGACTACAAACACTTCATCACTTTTCAACATAGTCCCCACTACGTTCAATGCAAGTGTTCCTGTTATACAGATGTTATATATACTTAGTACTACGATCTAGTATGTGAGTCTTTTTTATTTGTATTTATATATTAAGGTTAATTTTTGATTCAGCCTCGTATATATACAGTATATGAGCCGTTCAGAGCAGAAGTGGTGTAAGTCAAAAATGGATAATGAGGGTTAAAGTAAACATTCTGTAAAATACAGCGCAAAGTAGCAATTAATATTCAATTTATTTAAACTATTAGTAATCAGTGGAAAGCTCGAAGGACATATTAACTGCTATTTTCGCTGTATTTTACAGAATGTTTACTTTAAACCGCGTTACCCAATTTTGACTTACACCACTTTTGCTCTGGACGGCTCATATATTGTGGGAGTATCGCTGCAGATAAGCCTTTTAAATGGCGTCTTTAAATTTGTCGGCGCATGTAATTCATACCTTATTTTGAATGCAGTTTTCCATAAGCTGATATTTTTTAAACTGAAGTGCATTTTTCTCTGAAACTACTGATTCAATTTACATGATATTTTTACAGTGTTTTCTACAGCTTGTGTTCTACAAAGTAGAGCTACGGGTTTAAGACTATCACACACGACGCAAGGAAAAAATATATATGCATTGAAGAAAAAAGCAAAAATTAAGTGTTAATCAAATTTCAATATTTTTTGTTTCACTAAGGGTGAAATATTTAACTAAATTTTGGTTTAGGATTTACAATATACATTGCTTAAGAGTACAAGGTATATGAGTGATGATTGCAGCAAGTAATGTACACTGAAGAATGAGGTACGTTTAGCAAAGTGGGAAAACAAGTTATCAGTTAAGGCCTTTCTTTTGCACTTGGATACGAAACTAATTAGTTGTTTTATACCAGTGAATTCAGAATCATTGTTTGTATAACTATGATAATTTTTTATTCCATTCTGAACAATAAAAAGCCTAGAAATATTGAATTAAACTTATGTACTGAAATTTTTTAATCGCACAGACATCACTCCTCTTAAATAGAGTCTATGCATAACTATTGTGGGAATGCAATTTTTATATCCTTACAAAAAGAGGTGATTATATGAGAAAAAAGCGTTTCATATAATCCTTTCTTTGTCAGTTTTGGAATTAAAACCTGCTCAAAATTGAGCTACACAGATGGAACTTACATCGTGTTGTTCAAGTTGTTTGACGAATGATATCGGTTCGAATTTGGGCAATGTTACAATTTTCACTCCATGGAACATCCTGCCCAGCATAATTATACACATTCCGTAAATGTGGTAAAACGGCAGTAATACTAGAGTGACATCTTGATGTGACCCTGAAATAGAGACATACATAATTTTCTCTACAAAATTAATCTTGGAAAATAGACTCACTATTCTATGGAAACAAAAGTTATGCTATATTTTATTAAAATATCTACCAAGAAACTAAAGTATTCAGATTCGAACCTGCGACCTCTCACCTAAAAATGATAATGTTTGCAATGGAAATATGTAATATTAAATCATACTGTGAAATGTAGTTACGTCGTAAAATTATAGTATCTCCTAAGCTTATTTGAAGGTTAATTTGATGACAGTTTCGTACTAAACAGACCGAACGTCGATTTCTAACATACCGTGTCTCAGGAACGTTTTATTCTGTTGCAACTGATAGCTGATTGATCATTTGCAACGTGTATCATCGACTCTAAATGATCTCTGTAATTTATGCTGGTCGCGTTATACAGGGTGTTTCAGGAGGAATAGTAAATATTTTAGAAGGTGGTAGTATAGACGAATTCGAATAAAAATTCTATATAAAATGTGTTCGATTTTTATTGGGTACAGAGATACAGCTATATATTATTCAAATTCGTCTATACTACCACCTCCTAAAATATTTACTATTCCTCCTGAAATACCCTGTATGTTGTTGCGTCTGCAACTGTAAGACTAGCACACACTTGTTCTATGACAAATAATATGATAAAGTATTTTATGAAAGATCTGTGTTAAAAGGTAGGATTTTGAGTATATTACTCTACCGTATATAAATATTTTATCAAAGATAACCTAAAATTAAGGAACAAAAATCAGCAGTCTCCTTTTATATATAGGCTAAATAAAATAAACTATTTTTTATCACAGATTTTCAAAAAATGAATGATAACAGTATTATGTTTAGCTACAATTAGTTCAAAATATTACAATACTGTATATTGCTGAAAAGGAAACTCCTGTGAGTTAAACCACGAAACGTAACAAGAAAAGTATCCATAAAAACTCACTAAAAAAGAGGTACAATGCGAGGACTTGGAAAGTTATATAAATTATTTAAGAATGGATGAAGATAATTTTCGGTTTGTCCACACTTTTGCAACACTCCTGTACAGCAGTTATAGTCTGTACTATTCTTATGTACACTTCTCATCATTTATTTCTATTTTTGTACTCCGTGTTTTGTGTTTTATAACATTTCATTTGCTTCATATTCTCATTATCAGCATTTTGGTCGTAGTAACAGTCCAACAATATTTACGTTACACCATATTGGCTTCAAGCTAGGCAGATCTTTTATAAAAGATAACAAGGTGCACTTACATATTTTTATAAAATATCTTTTATCAAAGAAACTTTTATAAAAGAAAATCCATTACACTGTCATATTTTATAATATAGGCCTATATTTTATAAAAGATGTTTGTCAAAGAACTTTTGATAGTGTAATACCAACCTAAAAACTATGAAGTCTTGGTTTTTCTGAACCGACGCATGCGACGTGCGAGATGAGAGGCCCGCCTCGCACAAATCTGGACTACACGAGAGATAATGAGTGGTTTCTATAACTGCGAGACTTGGTTTTTCTGAAGCGACGCATGCGAGGACTACACGAGAGATAGTGAGTTGTTTCAATAGATGCGAGGTGCATTGTCTGCGCAGCTTCGCAGAGAGGTCTCGCTGCGTCGCCTCGGACCCATTCGTCCAGCCGGATATCGGCGAGGCGCGCACTGCGAGGCTTTCGCAAATAGCTTTCGATTTAGAGCGTTGTAAAGAGGAGGTATAGATTTGATTTTTTTTAATGCTTAATTTTAAATTAATTCACAACGATTTTTAAGATTGCTTCTATCTTTCTCTTCAAGTGAGAAAAAGGGTAGATGAGAAGGGGTCGTTACAAACAGCTATCCCATTTGACTGATCAACGATATATTATATAGAGCGAAAGAATTGAAGAGCAATATGAGGATTTACAAAATCGGATATATAGAAAACAGTGAAGTATGAGTACCTTATCTACGAAAATAAAACAATTCCAATTTAGATACATAGAGTAGGGAAAGACGATCTACTGGACGTAAATAACCGTGCATCTAGCAGTAAAGTAGGGCAGGGAAGCGTAAATCTGCACACATAGACCCTGGTGTAAAAGAAACAGGCACTCGTACCTGATTTTCTTCTCAGACTGTCATCTAGCAGTTGAGAAATGAAGTATATGGAAGAGATTTCTGGTATTTTATATAGATTTTTTTAAGTTGGTCATTTAACGACGCTGTATCAACTACTAGGTTATTTAGCATCGATGAGATTGGTAATAGCGAGATGGTATTTGGCGAGATGAGGCCGAGGATTCGCCATAGATTACCTGGCATTTACCTTACGGTTGGGGAAAACCTCGGAAAAAACCCAACCAGGTAATCAGCCCAAGCGGGAATCGAACCCGCGCCCAAGCGCAACTTCAGACCGGCAGGAAAGCGTCTTAACCGACTGAGCCACGCCGGTGACTCCAGGTATTTTATATATTTTACATCGATAAATTATCTTAGTTCATATGCTGGTTCAAGGAACGAATGTGTGATACACATATATTGCAAAAAAGTAAAACAATTAGATGCATAGAATGTTGATAGTTTACTGAACATATCAGTCGTTTAAATATATGTAATGTATTTCATCTCATTTTAGGAGTAGCTGTTTAGATTCATTAACATCGCTAATAACAACCTTTATTCGAGACTTTAACGGGAATTTAAATTTTTGCAACAGATTGTGAAATGTAGGCTTGCCTAACTAACAATTCTTAGGATCACGAAATTCATGTGATACAATTCTCTTGTTTTACGAGGAAACTAGATGACGGCGGAATCCCGGCGTACACTTTCCAATCCACAAGCAACAGTTACACACACGTTCCGGTACAGTTCTCAGAAGCAACTAACTGCTGCGATGTTTTGTAGAACTGGCTTCCCACGCTGCGATCTGGAGAGCAGGAAGTCGGCCGGCGGCGGAATGGTGCGAAGTTTCCACGTAAAATGAGAGCACTGTATAAGCTCGCAGTGTAGCACAGAATAATTCTGTGCTACACTGCGAGCTTATACAGCGAGAACTAGTGAAAACCTTTCGATAATAATTATTATTATCGAAGGGTTTTCACTAGTTCTCAAGCAAAGAAATAAATGTATTATATTTACCGATAGCAGGTTCGCTGAAACATATTTCTGTGCGACTGTTGACTTCCGCACAGCCAGCAACTACGTTTCTTTGACTGAGCATTACTCCTTTGGGTAGTCCTGTTGTCCCACTAGAATACGGAAGCACTGCGATATCATTAACATCTCCAGGGAAACGGACGCTCGAAGTATCTATGCCGTCCTGCAGCAACTCCATGAGGTCTATAGTTCCAGCCGGTAGATGAGACCCTTGTTCAAATCCTGGCGCTATAATAATGATCGGGTTCGTCTTACTGGCGACCATTTTTATGGCTTTCATTACCGTTAAGTGGCTCAGAGAGATTGTGACAATCGCCTTGACTTCCGAGTCTCGAAGTTGGTGTGATATTTCATCTGAAACAATCAAACTTTATATTACAAAATGCCTTGGATAGAGATATTTTCTTTGTTGAAGTTGTTAATTAAAGTGATGTTCAAAACCACTTGAAATTATTTAGAACGTTGAAACTACAATTTCTGGGTAAGCTACACGATCGTCACTATAATTGTTTTTTTTTTAATGGGACATGACAGTTAAGCGGCCGAGCTTGGAACTCCAGTGCCATGTTGACAATATGGACTACCATGCTCCCAGCTGATGAAAGGTAGCAATTGTCGTTAAGATGGCTGACGTTAAAACATTCATTGACAATTGACGCGAAGGTAAAAAAACAATACAAAAATCGACAGAGAATCAAAGACGAAAAGTACCAATGCTAACATTGTGTGCGCAATAAATGTCGCCAAGAGAGTTGTTAAGCACTCGCCACGTGGGAACTGTAAGTTTGGCAACTCAACCGTTGTTACCATAGCAACAGGCCTACCACGCTATGTGACATTCAGTTGTTTTTCCGATCGCAACGCTCCTGTCATGTCCCATCTTTCAAAAAAACAAGTATAACAAATCAGTTGGATTACGGCAGGGTTGCCAGATACAGGAATTGGAACCGTCGTACCAACATATGAAAATTGTCGTACTTCAGCATACAATTGTCGTACGTTTCTCAGGTTCCTAATATATATAACTCTAGTCCACCGCTGTATAGTAATGGTTAGCATGTCTGGCTTGTAACAAGCATACCGGGATTGAAATCCTGGTTGAGACAAGTTACCTGGTTGTTGAGGTTGTTTTCGGGGGTTTCCCTCAACCCATTAAGAGCAAATGCTGGGTAACTTTCGGCGCTGGAGTCATTTCGCTGGCTTTATCACCTTCATGTCACTGACGCCAGATAAGCATCGCAGTTCATAAAGAATTTTAGACCACCTCTGTGGTGTAGGGGTCAGCATGCTGGTTTCTTACGCAGAGAGCCCGGGTTCGATTCCCGGTCGGGTTGAATTTGAATTTCCTGATTGAGGTTTTTCAGAGGTTTTCTTCAACCGTAAGGCAAATGCCAGGAAATTCGGGCCACAACATCCCTGAATATCGCCGGCCTCATTCATCACCGAAATCATATTCATAACAAATCAGTAATACATATACATTCGCCATGTATAGATTTACAAATCGAACTGAAATCCTGACCGAGTTACAACGTGAGCGCTGGCTGTCTTGGGGAGGAGCAAGTGAGAAAGCACGGGGGGAAGGGAGAGAGCACTATGCACTGTGTATTTGTAGATTCCCTTACAGTTTGTCAAACCTGCTAACAAAAGCATTAAAAGGCCTGCAATGCTAGCATAATGGAAACTTCCTAGCCGACAGTCGAGGCAAAAATGAAGAATCCGTTATTGTGGTAATACTAGAGAGTGTTTCTTCTATTGGTCGCGATGCCCACACACACCCTCTCAGATATTTACGTGGTGACTGGAGACTGAATGACGAGGAGCGAGGGAGAGAGAAGAAAGAAAGAGAGAGATTCCAGAAGTGTTGCCGTGTTTTGCGGAGTTTCACTTGAAGTTGTCAAACTATAGTTCACAACAATAGAACCAGACTCAACAATAGTACACAGGTCTTCGGATTTCAACCAAAGAATAACTCGCGATATGACCAAAGATGTTAAACCGAGTATAAATAACAGCGAGGGAAAAAAATCGTAAAATAAACCTGTATTTATATGGGTTACGTCTACCAGTAAATTTTAGTTCTAATTAAGAATACTATTAATTATTGTTTACATCCACAATAATAATAATAATAATAATAATAATAATAATAATAATAATAATAATAATAATGATTTATTTAACCTGGCAGAGTTAAGGCCATACGGCCTTCTCTAACACTCAACCAGGAGTAAAGACTGCGTTACAAAAACACTACAAATTTACAAATTACACTACAATTTTACACACAAAACTGAATAAGATAATAATAATAATAATAAAAAATAAACAACAAATAAGAAGAAATCAGACATAATATATAACATACAGAAAGAAAGAAAAAAGCATAATAATATGTGAACAGCAGGTCAAAATAAATGAGGCATACAAAAAAAAAGACAATTATTCATAATAATAATAATAATAATAATAATAATAAGAATAGTAATAATGATGATGATAATAATAATAATAATAATAATAATAATAATAATAATAATAGTAGTAATAAAATAGTGCAGTACAAAGTATACAGTGAGTACAATATTTCTAAGTACACACAATAAGGAAAATTAAGATTATATATAGCTCAACTTATCACATTAGAGATATAACATTATCGGAAAATATGAAAACAAAAATATAAAATAAGTTGAATATCATTAGAACATAAAAAAATGTGAATACGTGGAAACATGCAATACAACACTTGTCATAATAGTAAGTTAGTTTGGCAACTCGTCATAAGATAATTTTCTAACTTGGATTTGAAAGAATTCAATGTTCGGCAGCCCTTGACTTCAGGCGGCATTCAGCATTGAAACAAATCACCACCCAATTCTTCATCATCAACACTGTCATCGCCGCAAAACGTGCACGATGCCGCTTGGTTAGAAACAGCTTTGTTATATTTAAAGTCAGCAGAAATTTGATCTTTGGCGACAGATCAATCAATGCTGCGCTCTATATCAAATTAATTCATCTACAGTCGACTCAAACCCGACAACTATATAATGTCGGCGTGTTCTTAATGCTACTGCGGTACTATTTCAATGATAAAAGACTTCCTTTGTCGAACGAACAAGGAAGTCAATAAAATTAGACCTGTATTACTTTCATGCAGCAGAAGATATCAGATGATTGAAGATTTATGAATCATATGACGAGACAAAGAGGAAGGCAGAAAATAGAAAAGACTGGAGAATGCTGGGTTTGCAGTGAAAGACCTGCCCCTGGGCAGAACACTATGAATGAATGAATACTTTGATATAACAGCGCCGTGTACGTGAAATCTAGAGCTGAAGATGACAAATTATGACTTGCATGGCAAGCATAGTTACCAGATCGATATTCAAAGCATTTTCCCTCCTTTAAAGCATGTTTCCTTCATATTAGATAAGGCTGTACTTAATGAAGAAAACTTGTCTAAAAGGGACGAATTAACCATCAATTTTATTTTAATTAGCCTATAAATCAACATTAAAGTTCCAAAATAATTTTTTTCCTTCAGTGAATTAGTCGTACAAAATTACGTACGACATAGAGTGCGGTCGTACCTCGTACAATTAGTCAAAATAATCGTTTGTGGGTTACATTAGCTGCTTGTCTATGCGGATGACGTGAATATGTTAGGAGAAAATCCACAAACGATTAGGGAAAACACGAGAATTTTACTTGAAGCAAGTAAAGAGATAAGTTTGGAAGTAAATCGCGAAAAGACAAAGTATATGATTATGTTTCGTGACGAGAATATTGTACGAAATGGAAATATAAAAATTGGAAATTTATCTTTTGAAGAGGTGGAAAAATTCAGATATCTGGGAGCAACGGTAACAAATATAAATAATACTCGGGAGGAAACTAAACACAGAATAAATATGGGAAATGCCTGTTATTATTCGGTCAAAAAATCTGAAAGTTAGAATTTATAAAACAGTTATATTACCGATTGTTCTTTATGGTTGTGAAACTTGGACTCTCACTTTGAGAGAGGAATATAGGTTAAGGGTGTTTGAGAATAAGGTGCTTAGGAAAATATTTGGGGCTAAGAGGGATGAAGTTACAGGAGAATGGAGAAAGTTACACAACACAGAACTGTACGCATTGTATTCTTCACCTGACATAATCAGGAACATTAAATCCAGACGTTTGAGATGGGGAGGGCATGTAGCGCGTATGGGCGAATCCAGAAATGCATATAGAGTGTTAGTTGGGAGGCCGGAGGGAAAAAGACCTTTGGGGAGGCCGAGACGTAGATGGGAAGATAATATTAAAATGGATTTGAGGGAGGTAGGATATGATGATAGAGACTGGATTAATCTTGCTCAGGATAGGGGCCAATGGCGGGCTCATGTGAGGGCGGCAATGAACTTCCGGGTTCCTTAAAAGCCAGTACGTAAGTAAGTAAGTACATAGTTGAACATACAACTGGATCGGAATTAAGTAATGACATACTGATACGATTTAGGTACATAATGAGATCAAAAGAGATTGTTATATAAAAATTTACCTCATAGAATAAAAATAAACATAGTGGAATACATATTATTGTTGTTCGAATCAAATACGAATCACACAAAAACAGAAATGTCATAAGTTTGTAGCTACAAATGCAGTACAATTTGTTTTTTACTTTCACGACAACATATTTACGTAAATGATATCAGTTTGCAGAAATTTGATCCGTGCAAATGTTTAATTCTATCTGTATACAAACCCGCTGTGTAAATTGGGTTGATCGTCGTGACTTTAACTCCTGCTTCGAGGGCTCCCAAAAAGACGATTGGCCACTCAGGCGAGTTGGGCATTATGAAGGCTATCGTATCGCCGGGTTGCAGACCAATTCGGTGCAGCGATGCTGCGAAACGTCGAGAGAGTTCTCTCGCTTCTGCATATCTGTAGTGTCGTCCAGTGATTCCGCACTCCTGTGAATTAAATGTGATATAAAAGTGAAGTAAGCCTATTATAAAAGTAAAGTAAGCAAAAAAGCCTTACCTTGGAAGAATAAATCTGAATATCTCTGTATTAAAAACAAAAACAGTCTGAAGCTAGAATTATTAATGTTGAATTTCTTTGCGGCATTAAGGGACGCAACATTTAATTCGAAGATTCCATATCATATAAGAGGGTATCGTCAAAAACGAATGAAAACATAGGACAAAGAAAGACGTAGTCATACAGTCAATGGGATTTAAAAATGCCCTGTTGTTGTTTTAATTTAAAATTTACAGCTGCGTAGAATTTGTAAGTAGTATGACAGACATATCAACCTTCATAAAAAAAAGAGGTGAAGCCGAGTTTTGTCAGTTTCCGGGATTCTGTTACGCACTTAACGCATGTGTATTGTATATTATGTTTTGGACGATCGTCATTTAAATAATATTGTTTTTAATTTTGAATATTGCACAAATATTTGTTTGGTCAGTAAAAATTTTTCCTATGAGAAAGTTTTGAACGTCGTTGCCATGGGAGTGTGTAGGTTATTTTGTTTATATGTAAATAGTCATTGTAAGTCCCGAAAAGACGAAGTATATGATTATGTCTCTTGATCAGGATATTGTACGAAATGGAAACATAAAAATTCGAGATTTATCCTTAGAAGAGGTTGAAAAATTCAAATATCTTGGATCAACAGTAACAAATACAAATGACACTCGGGAGGAAATTAAACGCAGAATAAATATGGGATATGCCTTTTGTCATCTAGTCTGCTGTCAAAAAATCTTGAAGTTAGAACTTATAAAACTAACTTTCTCCATTCTCCTGCAATTTTATCCCTCTTGGCCCCAACTTTTTTCTAAGCATTTTATTCTCAAACACCCTTAACCTCTGTTCTCTCTCAAAGTGAGAGTCCAAGTTTCACAACCATGCATAATAACCGATAATATAACTGTTTTATAAATTCTAACTTTCAGCTTTTTTGAGAGCAAACTTCTCAACCGAATAATAACAGGCATTTCGAATATAGGCGCCTTATCACCAGAGATTTGCATCTTGTAAGGATACAAACGAAGTTGCTTATGAAGCACTTGATGCACAGTTGATCTCGGCATATTGAACTGCCGGGATGCATGGTGAATTGATTTTTGAGGACTTCTCTGAAATCCTGCTCTAATTTCTTCAATATTCTTTTCTGAGACGAGAACCTCCGGATTGTTTGTTCACACTTTCAGTCGCCAGAAACTTCTCACACCACGCCTTAATGGTTTGGCCATCTAGTGTATTTCCTCTATATTTTCTCCGGAAATCTCTTTGCACTGTAATTATTGATTTCGTCTCTGCATATCAGAAAACAGTTTGTGCGCGTTGCTATGGAGTCGCCATTTTGTTTTATGCCATTGTTGCCCAACATGTGACAGATAAATTACTTCAAATAAATAAAGTAATAAATCTTTGAGTTTTGCAAAGTCGCTATTTTGTTTTATGCCATTGTTGCCCAACATGTGACAGATAAATTACTTCAAATAAATGAAGTAATAAATCTTTGAGTTTTGCAGAGTCGCTATTTTGTTTTATGCCATTGTTGCCCAACACGTGACAGATAAATTACTTCAAATAAATGAAGTAATAAATCTTTGAGTTTTGCGGAGTCGCTATTTTGTTTTATGCCATTGTTGCCCAACATGTGACAGATAAATTACTTCAAATAAATGAAGTAATAAATCTTTGAGTTTTGCGGAGTCGCTATTTTGTTTTATGCCTTGTTGCCCAACATGTGACAGATAAATTACTTCAAATAAATGAAGTAATAAATCTTTGAGTTTTGCGGAGTCGCTATTTTGTTTTATGCCTTGTTGCCCAACATGTGACAGATAAATTACTTCAAATAAATGAAGTAATAAATCTTTGAGTTTTGCAGAGTCACTATTTTGTTTTATGCCATTGTTGCCCAACATGTGACAGGTGAATTGACTTCAAACAAATGAAATAACAATTCTTTGAGTTTCTCTTTCGTTTAATATCAGTCTCATTTCATAATTCCACATACTTTGTTAGTGATGATTAATTAAAATGTGGGAGGTTTGCAAGGGGCACGGTGTATAATGCGAGTATATTTATGTACTATTGACGATACAGACTGTTATCTTCACCAGCTAATCATAGAAGTAATAAATAACTAAAGAAGCCACGCTTACACGAACAAACTATCGATCACTACCGGTTAGTAAGGGTCAGGTGTCTTGAACGCCAGTGTACTAGTAAGTGTAGCGTGTGATTTAGCTACAGAAATTCCGGTCTCTTTATCATAGACAACTTATTAACATTATCTAAAACTGCACTCCTACCACGTCAAACGTGTTTAGTCATTATGCGATGTAAATTTCTAGAAATTAATCACCTTCGCTTCTCATGCCACAACTCCAATTACAACACCAAGTCGGCACATGTTTCAGTCGGTTGGCGCATCACCTCTTTGAGCAAAAGTAGTTCGTGGTTTTCTGAACTGCTTTTGGCTTCAACTGGTGCGGATATGGTATTAGTCTTCAAATTCTCCAAACTTTACACCACCCAATTTCATTGTTTGATGTTTTGTAAGGAATGATGTCTTTGCACAGTAACCCTGGGGTATTGATGATCTCAAAGTAAAGATTGTTTGAGCTTTTTAAAAATATATATACGCTGAGATGTTAGGAGGAATTAGCCTAGCCTCACGATATGAATTGTATTATGCACACGGGTACGTTGAGATCTAATGTAGTCAGTATCTCTATCCTTCTAGAATGTATTTACAAAATTACTGAAAAATAAATAGTAGGCCTAACCGTTTCCATGTAGTGATGCCTTTTCAAACTATGGCATGAGAAATAATCTATTTGAATGCGTGGTGACTTAAGTTTCTGAAAATACTATCAATTTCTTAAAATTCCGCCAACTCATTACAGAGTTATTTCACGCAGGTTGCATAGTCGTGCCTAAAACACGATTTTTTTTTATTTAATCTATAATGCTTTTCACGCGATTTAGTTCATATGCCTCATATTCTTCGTGGCTACAATGTTTTGTCTGGGGGCGTGTAATATTTAACTTACCATAACTAACAGCGACAAAGTCTTAACATTAAAACTAGGAAGTTGCTTAAGCGCGAATGGCTCGTGTTGTTCTGGGCACCGACCTCCATAAACTAAGTCTCGTGAAAAGGGTATAATATGTACTGTACATGAACATGCTTCTTAGAGGGTTACGTAGCATGTTAAATTTTCACTGCGATCACTGAATTCTCGGTAATTACTAGCATAGCTTGATAATTTATTTTTATTTTGATTACGGTATATATAAGAGGAAAGAAACTACCAATACTACTCCATTATCTCCTGGCTTAGTTGCCTCATGAGTGATGCCTAAATTATGTCATTTGTGAGGTTCAAACCTGTCTTCGAACAGATGACTAAACAACAAATGTAGGTGAATTCATGACATTCAATAACGTTTCATTAAAAAGTTACTAAAACTTTGTTGTACTAGTAGACTAGACTATATTGTAAACCTCGTCTGTAGGCCTATATATTTATCTAGACTGTGACTATAAATTAAGACTTTTAGGGCCGTATTCATAGACATTTTTAGCGCGGGCTTTCGGTGGATTATCAGCGTTTTTCATATTCATAAACCAGTGTTAGCGATAGGATATGATTTGAATTCTGTACTAGTAACCAGTGGATAGCCGGGGCTAGCTTAGTACGCTCATAGCGCGTGCTGGAAATGTCTATGAATACGGCCCTATAGTATTAAGTTTTTTGACTTGTTTCATATTCTAGCTGTGATGCAATGTATGAATACCATGGAATGTTAATAAATACTATACATATATACAGGGACATCATTTTATTTTTACTAACATTTTTAACATTAACCTGGCTATACCTTTGGATCAACGCCGTTTACTACCCCCTTCCACAACTGGAGTTCGATGATACTGGCGTAATATACAAACAAATCACTTTACTACGTATAGGAGGGAAGAAAAGTAGTTCATCCATTTACGTAAACTAGGAAATATCGCTCTTTTGAGTTTGATCATTTTCATTAGGTTTTTGTTTGATCGAAATACAGTATAGTATTAACAATAGGTGTTTTTACTCATGAACTGAGCCATCCATGTGGACTTATTCATTATGCAGTGTGTATTATCTGTCTACAGCCTTAGCTTACAATGTAGAGAATGAAGTTAAATTGAAAAATAATCATAATATGGATATTTAAACACATTTTTGAAAATGGTGGCCGTTGATTTCGATACAGGCTTCAGTTCTAATGTGCATATTATCGCACTATAGACTATTGTACCTAATCCCAATTACCAGTTTCGTCCTTCGTAACTAGTAACTCATGTTGAAATAATTCTGTACCTAATCTATAAAAGAGTACCTTGCGTACTGTAAATTCAATCTTCACTTCTGCCCGATCCGAAAAGATAAAATTACTCAGACATACTATCTACTGTCCGTCCGAGTGGTTATGTCGTAGGGTCGTAGAAATGGAGGAAATCACGTGACAGTTAATTACTTAACGAGGCCCTTTTATTTGAGTTATTTTAAACTGTTGTATAATATTACGTAGACCTCCAATGCTTAACAGAAATTAATGTTCTCAGAAAAGAGCTAAGACAGCCCAGCCACTAGCTGGCGAATAAAAGCAGGTGGGGGAAACCGGGATACGACATAGACAAATGGACGACAGTATCTGTGCGAAAATGATTCAATATTGAAAGCTCTTTCGTCACCGGAAAACGCGAACATATTTTTGGAACATACTGTTTACTATAACCGTAAGGCTACTATGACTGTACATGCGGTCTTGGATCTGTGTGCAGGACGGTTGAACTTCATTAGTAGAAGGGGTGGGAGTGAAGTACATTCAAAAACTCAGGTACAATAAAAATTGAAGTAAAAATAAAATGATGTCCCTGTATAAGCTTATACGGAACATCTGCGCGCTTGGAAAAAGAGACATAAGTATTTCTCCCATTACAATAATTCATACAGAAAAACATCAAATCAACATAAACCAGTGTAAGTTGTCAATAAATTATCAAAAAAAGGTTTGTGGAAACTGACATGTCACTTTTCCCAGGCACTGCAGATATATAAATTAAAACAAACAATTTAAATTCTCATCATTACAGTGAGGAGTGTTGAATCAAAAAGAGCTCAGTCCATCCGCAGAATAAATGTTGTTTGAAACGGATTCCCCCTATTTCTGTAGCAATAAATTGACCTGTGACATCCGTTTCTTTTGAGAAAGCGCTTCTTCAGACTGTGAAGTAGCGATTTCTCAAAGAGACGGATTTTACAGGTCGGTTTATTGCTACAGAAATAGGGGAAATCCGTTTAAAACAGTATTTATTATGCAGATGGACTGAGCTCTTTTTTATTCAACACTCTATGACAACTGCAGGTATGAATAACCAATACATTGATACATTCTGCCTATTATTTCAACAACAGCATTTATCAGCCTTCCTAATGTAATATCGGTTGTACAGGGACATCATTTTATTTTTACTAACTTTTTTAATATTAACCTGTCTATACCTTTAGAGAACCGGAAACACCGCTTGCTCCCCCCTCCAAGACTGGAGTTCGATGATACTGGCGTAAAACACAAATCACTCTACTAGGTATAGGAAGGAAGAAAAGTAGTTCATCCATCTACGTAAACTAGCAAATATCGCGATTTTGAGTTTGATAATTTTCATTAGGTTTTTCTTTAATCAAAGTACAGTACTGTATTAAGAATAAGTGTTTTTACTCACGAAGTGAGTTATCCATGCGAACGTATTCATTATGCATTCTATACTGTCTACAGCACATTAGCGTACAATATAGAGAAAGAAGTTAAATTGAAAAATAATCATAATATGAATATTTAAACACAATTTTGAAAATGGTGGCCGTTCATTTCGATACAGGCTTCAGTTCTTTTGTGCATATTATCGCACTATAGACTATTGCATCTAATTCCAATTGCCAATTTCGTCCTTCGTACTAGTAACTCATGTTGAAATAATTCTGTACCTACTCTAGGTACTGTAAATTCAATCTTCACTCAGACATGCTATCTAGTGTCCGTCCAAGTGGTTATGCCGCAGGATTGTAGAAAGGGAGGAAATCACGTGACAGTTAATTACTTAACGAGGCCCTTTTATTTAAGTTAAATTAAACAGCTGTATAATATTACGTAAACTTCCAATTCCTAAGAGAAATTAATGTTTTCAGAAAAGAGCTAAGACAGCCCAGCTATTACAGAGGGGCGAGCAGAAGCAGGTGGGGGAAATCGGGATGCGACGTGGGCAAACGGACAGTACCTGTGCAAAAATATGATTCAATATTGAAAGCTCTTTCGTCACTGGAAAACGCGAACATATTTCTGGAACGTACTATACTCAGTAACTCAGTACTGCTTACTATCTGCGGTCTTGGTTCTGTGTGGAGTTGGAACTTCCTTAGTAGAAGGGGTGGGAGTGAAGTACATTCAAAAACTCAGGTACAATAAAAATTGAAGTAAAAATAAAATGATGTCCCTGTAGTTGTTACACAAGATTAGTATGAAAACCTTTCATAATGTCTGAACTTAAAAGTGATTTTGAATTGTGACATAATTTTGATGCAAAATAAACGTTTTATTATCATTAAAAAAATTCCTGTACGGTGTATTCATATTTCTATTGTCGGAAAGAGTATCGGTGTGGTCTAGAGGTCAAAGTAACGTATTGTTATGATTTCACTTTACTTTTCAGATTTCTTCCTTTCTCTTCCAATTAGTTTGTTTTAAATTTATTTTTGTAGTCTGTTAGCATTAGGCTACTTCTTCAATGTAGCCTAAAATATAGAATTTTTATCAACCATAAATCGTGCATTGTCTGTCTGGGATTGAACTTCGGTTCCGTTTGAGAAACCATCAGTTTACTGACTGAACTATGAATGGATCTGTTAATAAAACGGAACGAATTAAAGATGGATTAGTAAAAGGTGAAATTTTTACAGTGTGATTCTGTCACAACTTTCAAGCATACATTCTCATGGGGTCAGAGAGAAAAGTTACTTTTTCTTTCACCATGTTAATAATGTCAAAACAAGTGCTTGTACAAATTTTGACCACGCGAGTGCAATTACAGGGCCGTAAAATAAGTTTACCTGGTGCCGTTTACAGAAAGAAAACACAATTTCATTAGAAAAATTTATTGGAACAGATACAACAACTGTTGAGTTTTTCAACATATTCCTCACTTGAATTGAGACATTTGTCATACCGTGAGATCGACAGAGATGGGCAGATAGCTGTCACATACTGCTTCCGATCCCAGGCGGCAGACTTCTAGACATAGGGATGCAAAAGCTAATCTCGCGGTATGACAAATGTCTCAGTTCCGGTGAGAGTATGTTAAAAATAGCTCAATAATTGCTGTATCTGTTCCAGTAAATCTTTTCAAGAAATTGTGTTTTCTTTCTGTAAACGGCCCCAGGAAACTTATTTTTACGGCTCTTGTAATTGTGCTTGAGTGGCCAAAATTTGTAAGTATAAGCACTTGTTTTGACATTATTAACATGGTGGAAGAGAAAAAAAAAAATTTTTTTATCTGGCCCATGAGAATGTTTGCTTTCAGAATAATGAATGTTGGATTCCCTTGTGAACGAGTGTGTGTTCAATATTATTAATCCTAGTAAAACAAATAAATATCAGTTTCTATCTTGCATTGACACGTTTTCTCCACTTACCACGGCAACTTTATCCGGCCACTCGTCAATTCTGCTCCACACGTACTCTGGCAGGGACACAGTTGGCACAGTGACGTCAGGAAACGCCGACTTGACGATTTGTGTGACGGCCGGGGACTGACTCAGAAGACGACGACCCTCATGTCTTCTGAAGAACTGCAGTCCGCATCTTAAAAGACTTCTTCGACAATGCATCTTCTGCCACTGCAAGTTAAAGGAACAGATTTCCTGTATTAAATGACAGTGTCATCGCTTTCCTGAACCTTTGAGAACAAAAACTAGAGACGAAGAGCGGCGACAATAACAGATGAGGAATTTCGAAGGAGAATAAAAGTAAAAACAACACTGCTGTACAATTATAGTTCTTAATTATTACTTTGAACATGTTGTGACTCAGTAGCATCCCCCAGCAAGCGTGTTAGGACAACCTTGCTACGTACACGCCATGGTGCTAGGTTCGAAGGTCGCATGATTTGGGTGATTGTTCCTCGTGTAAATAATTTATCTTGTTAGGCGCATACGGTCTGTTACACAGACCTCTTCCAATATCCGTTTATAGACCGTTGAAATATTCTTGTAGGCGTTTTCCAGTGACGAAAGACGTGTTGCAAATGTGTTCCACTGTATTTATTATTATTTTTTTTTATTATCTAAATCGTGTTTATTTATCACTTAACGCAAATATGTATCCCACTGTGTTGTTGTTTTTTATTATTAATCTGTTTTTTGTGTACATTTTATTCAATTGTCGGTTTCTCATTTAATTGTGTAAGTCCTATTTAATTGTAATCTAATATTAATATGTATACTAATGTGTTTATTTTTATTTTTACTGTGTACATTTTTCTTTTTTTATTGAATTATCGGCTTCTGTTTTTATGTGATTCGCATCTGATTCTAACAAATTAATATGTATTTCACTATGTTTATTTTTATTTTATGAGGTAAATTTTATGTAACTACCTCTTTTGATCTCATTATGTAATCAGTATGTAATTACTTAATTCTGATCAAGTTTTATGATCAACTGTGTAAGCAAGTTTTAATCCTAGTTGAGTGTAAGAGAAGGCCGTAAGGCCTTAACTCTGCCAGGTTAAATAAAGTCATTATTATTATTATTATTATTATTATTATTATTATTATTATTATTATTACTTTTGTGTGTCTAACTCTAAATGGTCGAAACGGAAAGCAGTTCTTATGAATTGGTAACGTTCATACAGTATGTGAACACGAAACAATTCACTATAATTTCTCGTGAAAATGTCCTCTGCTAGCGAAGAATCAAAATGTATGCTTTAGTTATATTTCACAATTACAATGAAGTTCGCGTGACAGAAAGGTGACATTTGAAAGCCTTTATCCACACTTTATTTTTAGCTGCAATTATTCATATTGAAATACTTTACTTAGGCTCGCAACAAACTTCATGTTATTTACTGCATGTTCTGGAAGATATGCTTAACAGCTTTTTTTTGATAAAGTGAATATTATTTTTAAAATGTAAATAATTAAATATACACTATCTACCAAAAAGTAATTGGGCACTGTTTTTGTCCCTTTATAACCTCATGGTACCACCTCTTGTTGCTATAACAGCAGCCACCCTGTCAGGCATGCTCTCCACTAGTTTGTGTAGGATATCCACTGGAATGCGTCGCCATTCCTCCTGCAACATGGCACTCAGTTGGACAATGGAAGTTCGCCGAATCTCCCGAGACTTCAATCGCTGGTCCAATTCGTCCCAAAGGTGCTCAATGGGATTGAGATCAGGACTCTGTGCAGGCCAGTCCAACCGGTGAACATTATTGTCTGCATACCACTGCATAGTAGCCGCCGAAACATTTGTCCAACTGAGTGTCATGTTGCAAGAGTAATGGCGACTCATTCCAGCGGATATCCTACACAAACTAGTGGAGAGCATGCCTGACAGGGTGGCTGCTGTTATAGCAACAAGAGGTGGTACCACAAGGTTCTAAAGGGGCAACAACAATACCCAATTACTTTTTGGTAGATAGTGTATTATTCGAATACTAAAGAAATTATTTTTTGAAAGTGACTTTCAAGTCACTTATGGGTATAAATTTAAAATTCAAATTATGGTTCTGATGTTAAATTGTAGAGATGATGTCATCCTAAAATTTTACAGATTTTATTTTTTCATATTTACAATCCGGTTTAGTGTTTAATTTATTCTAGGATGTAGACTGATTTTTATCTTTGTGTTTTAAGCGTTTACAGTATGTAGTAGATATTTTAATTTAATAAAGAATATTTATTTATGCAGAGTGGAAGTGAAATAGCATTGCAGATTTCCATGTTATATGTAACAACAAACTATATCATATTGGTGGAAAGTTCATAGTTTTTTTTTTTCAGAATTTTTTTTCCCACATGTTCAACAATCTCTTATTCGGCAACTATTGCCAGTAGGATCGTGATTTTTGTCCATATCGATAGGAAATCTAATAAAGAATAATTTATCCCTCTGGTGTATTTCAATAGCGTGCACGGTTTTCGTGTAATTTTAATTTAAAAAACCCATAAATTCAAACCATTGCACGAAGCGAACGCGTGGCAACGTCTTAGCAGCTTGATACGTACGGAGACTCACCGAATTTGTTGACCTCTTACATCTGTATACAAGTAGAGTTTTTAGCGACGATGTTGCCGAATTGCTGAAATTTCAAACTTAAAGATCTTTGGGGAGGCCGAGACGTAGATGGGAGGATAATATTAAAATGGATTTGAGGGAGGTGGATATGATGGTAGAGACTGGATTAATATTCCTCAGGATAGGAACCGATGGCGGGCTTATGTGAGGATGGCAGTGGACCTCCTTTAAATGTGCAGAAATTTTATCCGAACAAATGTAATTTTTCGTTCTGAGAAGGAATTTTAAAATGTTACATCTGTTCGGATCAAACTTCTGCATATTTAAACGACACATCTAATATTGTTTCAATCATTTATTTTCGTAATACACTGCTCTCTTAAACTGACTGAGCATATTGGGAATTAAATCAATGGCTTCCCCAAAACATGTTATGAAATATTTCTTATAAAACCATTTTTATCTCGGAAAGGAAACAAATACGAGCAAAATTGTATTCAACTTTTTGTTTCAAATATCCTGGTAGCCCAATTACCTCTTGAAATTATTTACATTACTTAAGGTTTGTTCTGTATATGTCATTTTTAGCTTAAAGTGCGTAAAATCCGGGCCGTAGTGATAATAGTACCTCTGCATAAGGTTCTGACTGATAAGTACATTTATTATTATCAGGCGGTACAGCTCACTTGATGATATGTCAGAGGAAGAATAATTTGCTTGTATACATCGGAAGTCTAATTAGCGAAATATGTTACTAGTCAGCGATGTTTGCAATGAAGGCAGAAAGAAACTGACCATCCTACCTCATTATCTCCTGGCTTAGTTACCTCATAAGTGATGCCTTATTGGTGTCACTTATGAGGTTCACACCTGTCTTGGGATAGTAGACTAAACAACAAACAACAGTTGTAATAGAAATCTCGGCAGTTCTGATACACCTGTGGGAACTGTAATTGTTATTGTTAGTTTCAGGGTAGACTATTATTTCACGTTACATAACAGGAGGCACTATGAGTCGACCCGAAGCGGACGACTATCATCTAAAGATTAAATAATTTAAAATTTCGCAAACGATAATAAGAAATAACTATCATTGTTCCGTGATCTGAAGTCTCACCACAATAGAATACGAAGAAGATTATATTTCAATAGTGGCGAATGGTGTGTGTTTGTAGCCGTATGTGTAGTGTGAGTTGTTTGATAGAAATACATACATACTTACAACACTATTTACACTGCACACCACACAAGTATTCATAATACACTACTTGAAACACTGTGTTCGAGCGAGACATTTAAACAGACTTTGTTGTGTAACTACGGAGTTATCTTGATTTGTTATGAACTGGACAGAGTTGCCAACTCGTCAAATCAAATGTCACCAAGTAATAGTACAAAAATCACCAGAGATCGCCAAAATATACATTTTACCCCAGATCACACATAGCAGATCGATCAGGCTTATGAGTTTTGAAGGCAATAATTTTTATCAATTTCACTATGCTGTCATCTACCGACTGCAGAAGAAATAACGTTATGAAGCTCATGTGATTTGCATGGAACAACTGTAGTTCCATCTAGCGGTCGTTACCAATCGACAGTGGCATATCCTGGTGGTTGTTCTCTTCCACATGTTGCCGTTTTTAACATAGAGATGGCTAATCTGTTCCATATGTGATCAGGGATTTTATTTATATGGGAGGATTTGTGTTAAAATATACGTTCCATTATTCAGAAATTATAATTCTAACTTAAGCCTTACAACATTTCCTCTTCTTCCTCCCCTTAAAAGACGACATCCTTCTCTCGAGAAGTTGTCCCTGTTGGCGTATATATGACTGTAGGATACCAATTTGTTTAACTACATCTTCTACTAAACTATAGCGATCGCAACATTTGTGGACTCTTTTCAGGCCGAATTATCTCATGGCTTAGTTGCCTCATCAGTGATGCCTTATTGGTGTCACCTATGAAGTGCAAACCTGTCTTCAGACAGTTGACTAAACAACAACAATAGCATGAAGTGTTTCAATTTTTATTCTATTTCGCAAATTAGATTTGGTCAAATTCACTACACTGAACACGCGTTCAACATCGACATTTGAGTATGAAAGATTTAGAAATGAGAAAGCAAGTGTGTAATAATAATAATAATAATAATAATAATAATAATAATGAAAATAATAATAATAATGTTTTATTTTCGCTGGCAGAGTTAAGGCCATAACGCCTTCTCTTCCACTCAACCAGCCTTAATAAATACAATACATATTTAAATTACAAATATTTACACTTCAGTTTTAACGACTAGTAGACTAGATATTTATTTAAATTTAGAGAAACCTATAAGGTAAAGTAGTAACTTAATTTATGAGCTAATTTAATTCAATGAATTATAATTAATTTAATATTTGAGCTAGCTAGTAAAATGAATAAAATTAATTTAATATAAGCTTACTAGGACTATGTTACAGGGAGGAAAAAAAATACATATATATATATATATATATATATATATATATATATATATATATATATATTCTATAATGAGAATATTAATGTAATTGCCATTAGAGGTTTTGTAAATCTATTTAGAGAAATTAATGATAATAATAAGAATGGACAGATGTTAGTTTCATTATAAGTAACAAATATTAATCAGCAATTAATCTGTTAAGTAAGAATTTATGTAATTTTGAGCTAAATGAAGTTATTGTCCAACAACCCCTTATATTACTCGGAAGCGAGTTCCAATTTCTAGCAACTGAAACTGTATAGGATGAAGAATATAAAGATGTCTTGTGGTAGGGTATAATGAGTTAATTGTTATGATGAGATCTTGTACTTAGCTGATGATATGCGGATAAATTTTGAAAACGAGAAACCAAATAGATTGGGGTAGCGGTGCGCAGAATTTGAAATAAGAGAACAAGAGAAAAGAGATGCTAATTTTTTCCCAGTCAATTAAGATTTGACGTTAATTAAATGAAAAACCGTCGTCCTGAGTCGCACAGTCGGTAGAGTGCTGGCCTTCTGTGCCCGAGGTTGCGGGTTCTATCCCGGCCCAAGTCGATGGCACTTAAGTGTCAATAGATGTACTGGCATGTGAAAGAACTCCTTACTTACTTACTGGCTTTTAAGGAACCCGGAGGTTCATTGCCGCCCTCACATGATCCCGCCATTGGTCCCTATTTTGTGCAAGATTAATACAATCTCTATCATCATATCCCATCTCCCTCAAATCCATTTTAATATTATCCTCCCATCTACGTCTCTGACTCCCCATGCTACATGCCCTGCCCATCTCAAACGTCTGGATTTAATGTTCCTAATTATGTCAGGTGAAGAATACAATGCGTACAGTTCTGTGTTGTGTAATTTTTTTTTTATTTTAGTAGGTTATTTTACGACGCTGTATCAACATCTAGGTTATTTAGCGTCTGAATGATATGAAGGTGATAATGCCGGTGAAATGAGTCCGGGGTCCAGCACCGAAAGTTACCCAGCATTTGCTCATATTGGGTTGAGGGAAAACCCCGGAAAAAACCTCAACCAAGTAACTTGCCCCGACCGGGAATCGAACCCGGGCCACCTGGTTTCGCAGGCAGATGCGCTAAGTGTAACTTTCTTCATTCTCCTGTAACTTCATCCCTCTTAGCCCCAAATATTTTCCTAAGCACCTTATTCTCAAACACCCTTACCTATGTTCCTCTCTCAAAGTGAAAGTCCAAGTTTCACAACCATACAAAACTGTTTTATAAATTCTAACCTTCAGATTTTTTGACAGCAGACTAGATGACAAAAGCTTCTCAACCGAATAATAACAGGCATTTCCCATATTTTTTCTGCATTTAATTTCCTCCCGAGTGTCATTTATATTTGTTACTGTTGCTGCAAGGTATTTGAATTTTTCCACCTCTTCGAAGGATAGATCTCCAATTTATATATTTCTATTTCGTACAATATTCTGGTCACGAGTCATAATCATATACTTTGTCTTTTCGGGATTTACATCCAAACCTATCGCTTTACTTGTTTCAAGTAAAATTTCCATGTTTTCCTTAATCGTTTGTGGATTTTCTCTTAACATATTCACGTCATCCGCATAGAACCCCTACGGGACACAATGCCGGCGAACCTGCGACGCTATTATAACCTCGACAGTTGCGGGCGTCGTTAAATAAAACATAATATAATTTTAAAAATGAATAATCAAATATTAATTTTGTGCGACGAATACTTCAGATTTACCACCAGACTTGCTTTAAAATCACCAGAATTTCGACATGTTACTAAATGACATTTTTTTGGCATCAAATAGCTTCCCAAAAAACACTAGATCTGGTGACATAATCACCAACTTGGCAACACTGGATGGACCTTGTGCTCGTAGCAGACAGACATGCCTCTCGTAGTTTCGTTTTTTTCTGTTTGTATTATCTAATCCTGCCACAATTCAAGTTTTTAAGGATGCAAGAAGCAGGCTCCTAACTAAAATGCGAAACACATCGCAGGTCAATTAACTTCTCAAGGTCGACCGATAACCACTCAACCGAAGTCATCGTGGCAGCGTCGCTAACGTTAATATCTTGCTGAAATCTGGAGTTAATGATTGAGTTATTACAGTATAAATATCGTCCTTGATAGTCTTACGGTTTTGCCCTCCGAGGTTCGCTACTTCAAATCCGGTCAAGGGCCCTATCGTCAAAATATTTAACATGGCTTCCTCGAGAAGGGAATTGAAATGGCAGTTCCTTGTTGTAGATCTGAAGAACGTAGAAAAATTCTTTTTCTTTCAGAGTTCCAGGATAAAATGGATGACACTTTTTTTCTCTCCCATGTTAAATTCCACGGTGAATGATCTCTGAAGTAGAAAGTATCGTTACACTATACTGCGGCACAAGTGTGGTAAGTCCGTTATTACAGAATCGAAGAAAAGTTTGAAAAAAAAACAGACGAAGTCAAGTTTTTCAATTTCCGAGATTCTGTAATGCACTTACCACATGTATATTGTTGTTTCCGAAGACAGGTCTAAATCTCACAAGTGATACCAAGAAGGCACCACTTGTGAGGCAACTAGGGTAGGAGATAATGGGGTAGGGTGACCAGTTCCTTTCCCCCTCCATTGCATACATCGCCGACTAGCTACATATTGCACTAATCAGACTTCAGATGCATACAAACAATTGTTGACGTGTATCTATTTCATACTATTTTTAAACGGTCGTCATTAAATTAAATTAAAATAAATAAATGAATGTGTTTTCAACTTTATACACTGTATTAAACTTTTATTTTTAAGGGACACTAAAGGGAGCAACGTGAATCTGATTTTGAGCATTTTTATTTTAGTTGGTTATTTAACGACGCTGTATCAACTACAAGGTTATTTATCGTCGATGAGGTTGGTGATAGCGAGATGGTATTTGGCGAGATGAGGCCGAGGATTCACCATAGATTACATAGCATTCACCTTAAGGTTGGGGAAAACCTCGGAAAAAGCCCAACCAAGTAATCATCCCAAGCGGGAATAGAACCCGCGCCCGATCGCAACTTCAGACCGGTAGGCAAGGGCCTTAATCGACTGAGCCACGTCGGTGGCTGATTTTGAGGCATTACTGAATCTTTGAAATAACACCAACTTTCAGCAAAGTAAACGTAGACCACACATTGCTAGAGGCTACTCAGAAAGTAGTATTTGTTGTTATCTTTTAGTAAACGATAAACATGTCACAAATGTCTCATTAAAATACGGGACACTTTTGTTATCGACGTTACTTTGTAAAGAAATTGAAATTAGAAGTTACTGAAAAATTCATTACGTAACACTGAAAGAAGGGAGTTAACAAAAGAAACAACACTATTGCCTTTAAACAAAGTTCATTAATGGGACACGCTACTGAGTTTTCGTCAATTTTGGTCAATGTTAAAAGTTAATTTTTTTTTTTACTGATGAACTCTATTGACTAGGAACAAACCCATGCACCATTTCATTGTAGGTAGTCTTAGCATCATTTTAAAAGTTTAAGAAACAGATTATCTTCATATGAGACCCAGATATTTGTTTACTAAAATTATAAACACTTTTTTATATTTTATTTTTTTCCGAGTACATTTTTCAACATAAAATTTTGAAAATAATTGTGGACATGTAACTCATCAACATCTATTCGATTTTAAAATTTCAAAAACTTACAATCAAAATTGTGGAGATTAGAAATCTCAGTAGCGTGTCCCCTTAATGTCAATTTATTTACGTCACTTGACAATACTTTGCACTTAACTTTTTTCATTATCATTTTTTTTTATTTGTACCTATTTTATTCCATAGATCTTACATAAGCACAGAAGCTTTAAGCTTTGGAACAACTCAAGAGTTACATAAATTTTGGCGAGATGAGATGATATCTAACAGTACCCTCATAGGCGGAGAGAGAACTGTTTCCTTGGGGGGGGGGGCAAAGCAAAACCATAGAATCCCCATATAACGAGATTATGGGGAACATCATATTTTATCTTCTCCCCCCGTTATAGCTTGACTTTGCTACAGCATATCGTAATATGATCATTTTATAAAGGTATTGTAAAATAAAGTAAAATTGTAACAAAATATACAGACAAGTTTCCTTTTTTTCTTCCTCTTGTAAGGAAGAGGAAGGCTTACACTGCAGCCTGAGGCTTATTGTACTTATTACTCCTATTCTGTGAATGACTAGGTAGCCGAACGGCCGCGCTCTTGTACAAGTAGGGTAAAGTTGCCTAATTCCGTGTTACTCCTAATTCCGTGGTAGGTTTTTTTTTTCACTGAATGTCACGGGATTGGGTATCTTGCTAGGAAGTTCACCGATGTCTCAAAAGTAGGCGAAAGTTGCAATCTTTCGAGAAAGATGTCTGACGCTATTGTCGAGCGGCAAAGCTTTGACTGACATTTAATTTTAAAAAAGTATCACGGGATTAGGAGTATCACGGAAATAGGCAACTTTACCCTATAACACGCCACACCGTGAACTTAACCTGGGCTATTGTATGGATGATGTTATGTGAATTAATGATGGCGAAATGAGTCTGAGGTCCAAAATCGAAAATTACCCAGTAATTCTGCTTCAATTCGTTGAGGAAAAATCCTGGAAAACCCCCAACCAAGTAACTTGTCCAAACCGCTCGTTTCATAGCCAGGCGTGTTAACCATTACTTCACAGCGGTGGACCAATTTTACATTTACTTTATCTGTTTATTTAAAAGAGCAAGATATCATATGAAATGTGAATTCTAATTATTTTATTTAATCTCGTCTTTAAGTTTAACGGGGATCACTTTTCTTTTTCTGCATTGTTGTGTTATTCATATTTCTTCAAGTGGCTGCTTGAACACCTGCAGAGTTCTAACACATCAGTCTTATACATTCAGAAATTTAGAGTAAATATTATAGTCCAGACACATGGTCTGAAGACAATAATTCGTCAATTTAAGCACAGAAACTTAATCATAAACAAAAACAAGAAAATCTTTTGAATTCAAAATTTTCTGACGTTAATAGAAAAAAAAAAGTGTTTGGCCAACCATGCCCCCCCCCCCAACTCCGCCTATGAGTACTCTTCATACATAGTTCATTCATATTTACTGATTCCAAAATCAAACATTTATACAAATCAAAATAATTTCAACATGAATTTATGAAGTAAACATCGGTTAGAGAAATCGTCGGACACGTAGGTCAAAAAAGGGGACTCCTGTTTTTTTACGAAACGTATGGTAAACTTACTAAGCCTGCTATGTCCACCGCTGTAGAGTAACGGTTAGCGCGTCTGACCGTGAAACTAAGAGGCCTGGGTTCAAATCCTGGTTGGGACAAGTTAGTTTTACCTCAACCAATTGAAGCAGAATAGCTGGGTAACTTTTGGCATTGAACCTCGGACTCATTTCGCCATCATTACTACATATATCATCATCATTATACATACCATAGCTCGGGTTAAGTTCACGGTGCGGCGTGCTGTACTTGTACAAGAGCGCGGCCCTTCGGCTACCCAATCATTCACAGAATAGGAATGGTAAGCACAGTAAGCCTCAAGCTGCAGTGCAAGCCTTCGGGTTCCTCCTCCGTATGAGAGAGAGCGCGCGAGAGAGCGAGAGAGAGAGAGCCAGAAAAGTCCATGAAAATACAGAAGACTTTCCCTGTCGAAGTTTTTTTTGTAAGGAAGCTGAAGTTGAAAGTTACTGAAAAAGTGTTAATTTTGAAAGCAAAGAATTAACAGAAGAAATGACACTATTGCCTTCAAACAATGCTTATTCATGTCAATTTATTTACGTCACTTATCGAACCCGCTCCCGAGCGCATCTCCAGTTCGGCATGCAAGCGCCTTAGTCGACTGACAAGCAAACATTCTGATGGGGGCAGATAAAAAAGTTAAGTTTTTTCTTCCACCATGTTAATGATGTCAAAGAAGTGCTTATACAAATTTTGGCCACTCGACCGCAATTACGAGGCCGTCCAGAAAGAGATTTTCCCTGGGGCCGTTTACAGATAAAAAGCACAATTGTATAGAAAGATTTATTGAACGCATACAGCAATTGTTGCGCTATTTGTCAACATATCCTCCACTGGAACTGAGTGATTTGTCATACCATGGGATCAATTTTTGTATCCTTGTGTCGTAGAAGTCAGCCGCCTGGGATCGGATCCAGTGTTTGACAGGCATCTGCACTTCTCTGTCGATCCTATGACATGACAAATATCTCAGTTCCGGTGGGGAATATGTTGTAAAATAGCTCAACATTTATTCGATGAGAGAGCAATGGTACGGAGAAAAATTCTCTCCGGCGCCGGGATTTGAACCCGGGTTTTCAGCTCTACGTGCTGATGCTTTATCCACTAAGCCACACCGGATACCACCCCTGCGTCGGACAGAATCGTCTCAGATTAAGCTCCAACTCTTGGGTTCCCTCTAGTGGCCGCCCTCTGCACTACGTCATAGATGTCTATGAACGTAGGACCGAAGTCCGCACATGTGCTGAGTGCACTCGGGTTCAAATCCCGGCGCCGGAGAGAATTTTTCTCCGTTCCATTACTCTTTCATCGTATGATGACGCAGAATATCTGCATGGAAATATCATATGTACTTCGGTACATTAAAATAATATATATCAACAATTATTGCTGTGTCTGTTCCAATAAATGTTTCCAATGAAATTGTGTTTTCTTTCTGTTAATGGCCCCTGGCAAACTTATTTTTTACGGCTCTCGTAATTGCGGTCGAGTAGCAAAAATTGTGTAAGCACTTTTTTTAACATTATTAACATAGTGGAAGGAAAAAAAAATAACTTTTTTATCTGCCCCCGTCAGAATGTTTGCTTGTGAGCTAAACCGGTTTCTCTGTGGAGTTAGAATTCGAGAACAGTTTTGGTAGACTTATGACACGCTGTATAGACAAGTTGTGTTTTAGTTAACTATCCGAAGATAGATCTGAACCTCAAAAGTGACAGTCATGAGGCAACTAAGCCAGGAGATAATGGAGAGTGTCCAGTTCATTTTCCCCTCCATCGCGTACATCGCTAACTAGCTACATATGTCATTAATCAGACTTCAGATGTACACAAACAATTGTTCTTCCTCTGACACATATCGTCAAGTGAGATGTAGTCCCTGATAATACATGTACAGTAGTGGCAAAAAAACCTGACCGACCCTTGTAGCTGATTTCAGAGCCTTGTTCACTCCAGAGCACGATAGACTGGTAACTAAGACTTTCGTAGTTCGAAACCTGCCTTTTTTTTGTTCCTTATTCAAATTTATTTCCAATACTTTTCGATTGCTGGCAAAATTCATGTTCTGGGAATAATAAGTTAATTAAGTAGTAACATATCGCTGCAATCGAAAAATATTGGGAATAAATTTGAATAAGGAACAAAAAAAAGTTTCCTTCCCAGGCAGGATTCGAACCACGCAAGTCTTAGTTACCAGTCTATCGTGCGCTGGAGTGAACAAGGCTATGAAATCAGCTATAAGGGTCAGTCCGGTTTTTTTTTGCCGCTACTGTACATATCAGCCAGTACCTCAATTAGAGATAGGTAACTATTGTTATATTGTGCAACATTTCTAACAGTGCACAAGTATTTATTTTTCACTTAAGTTCTAATTTCAGTAAACATTTATTATAGTCTTATTTTTTCTTAATATTCACCATGAACTCCAGCAACTAATAAGCGTCACTATGTAGCCAACAGATAACAGAAGAACAGTAAAATTGTTACTTTTATTTTGAAGATCCCACTTTTTGCCAAATATTCGGAAATATTTAAAAAACACATGCTACTTAAGCCATTAATTCTATGTATATTTCTTTAAACAGGGACACAAAAAAGATAAGTCAGTTTTTTTTTTTCGATAGCTCTGCGGTAGGTTGTTTCTTGAAATCAGGTGGCATAATATCCTTTAAGATTCCAATTAAATTTTTTTTATGGTTATAGTGGCAAAAGATGGATCGTTGAAGAACTCTTCTCAATTGTGGGATGCAGCTGTTCAGAAGACTTCAGTATCGCCAGCTCTTCAGCTCGTCTTGAGATGTAGCACGAGTAGTCAATTCATCGCATCCTGAAGTTAGCTGTGCCAACTTAGTCTGTACCACAGCATGTTTGGAGTAGATGTGAGGAGTGGCCGGACAATATTACTTTGGTAAGTAAAATTTTGATCTTCTTCTCTTTATTTGCTTTTAAGTTAAAAAATTGGCGGTTGCATAGCTTTTCTGTGTTATGACTAATATGCATATACTGTCCGACAAAAGTATTTTGTAAGATGTGATTTAGAATCAATATCCATAAATATATTCAACGTAACCTATTGTTAAATTATGGTTATTTGATGAGTGCAAAAACGTATGATTTTGTGAGAGTAGTTCAGGAGGGTGAAATTGTCGACGAAGATATTGTCCCGACACATTTTTTTGGGATCTGTCAGGGTAGATTTCCATATTTGAGAAACTGCCTTAGAACTGAATAAGAAACCACTTTATTATTTCATTTATTCATTCATTTACAAAAATGTCAAAAGTAGCTATAAAAGTAATCATTTCCAATCAATATATTATACAAATCCTAAATCACTAAATTTTTATTGTGTGTGTATTGTATATCACTATCATACATGGAATCCAAAATACATCGAAACACAGCAAAATCAGATCCTCTTCTAAATTATTCAAATTAATGTAGTAGAATTTATACTGTGGAGTCATAGTTACTTATTGACAGTAATAAAAATATATTGTATAATATACTATACATATTATGCAGAATGATTGATACTACACAAAATTTGGTAATTTTTTATTACTAAGGAAGGTAAACGGAGTGCAGAAACACGCAAAGAAACTAACGTTAAAATATAGCTCTTAAAGTACAGTACGGTACACTTCAGAATCTTTTTTATTTCCAAGCAATAACAATAACAGACAATTCCTGTATTAAGTACATTAAAACTGTAAACCGAAAACTATTATATACATTAAACATGAATTTGAAATAACAGCAATAATGAAGTAGAAACTAGAAAATTAATACAATACATATTTGTACGTACAATTCCACGTGTACAAAATACTTTTATTCCTTTTATTTTCTAAATGACCCACTAAATGAAATAAGCATTTTACTGAACCAGACCAATTCGTGACAGAAATTGAATTATACCACTTATTTATAGTAAATAAACTTATGCACACAGAATATTTAATTTTAAAGGAGGAAAGTTCGTCCAAAAGGCTCGATTCGGGAAGAGTATCTGAAACGCTCATTGCATTTCCGCGTTGAATAGCTGTACTTAAGCGTTGACGCAAATTATTAGTGCAACGCCGATCACCAGTAATGGAGATGAAAATTTGGCTGATTTGAGATATCAAAACTTTAGCGTCATGACTCCAAGGACCGAAGGTCTCCACAGCAAAGGGGATGAAGATATAATATTGTCTAAAAAATATTTATTGACCTTTTTCTTCACGGCCAATTCAGCAGCAGACGCACAGCGTCTGAAGGTATTCGGCAAGTGAGATGGAGCTAGAGTGTGAACGCAAGTGGAGTCCCAAATTAAAGATTTTCCTCTAGACCATGGAATTAAGGTGAGACCATCGGATCGTTAACAGTCTTCGCGACTAATACCTGATGGTTCCAGAAGATACGGGATGCCACAAGAAGTCAGAGATCTTTTAATGATATTATTGAGTGATGTATGTCTGGGAATGAGACCCTTGCTCCTCGCACAGCTGAGTGCATGATGACCGTAAATATCAGTAATTCTTCCGCAAATACATTGGTGTGGCTGGCAGAAAATTCTTTAAACGTTTGATGTTTAAATTCAGAGACTTGAGTAGTGGGACAAAATATGACATTTCGTAACTTAAATATATGATGTGCAATATTTTTTATCCCATTATCTCTAAATTATTTAGGAAATGTCATCGTTGTTCTCTGAGTAATCTTCGTAGGATCTTGCCTGATGGACTTTTAGGAATGCTTGAGATAAATTCCACTCCTCCTTTTAGGTGTTTGTACTCCGATACCTTCTCTGCCACGTATTTCTTTACATCTTCTTCTGAAATTTTTCTTTTTGGGACAACAAAAGCTTTCGGAATCTCGCCCGCCCTCTCATCAGGAATACCAATAACAGCCGCGTCTTCTATATGGGGATGACTTCTCAAGATCTCCTCAAGTTCCGCTGGAGCTACCTGTAATAATATTAGATTTCTTTTTAGTTTTCGTTTAAAATAGAAACATTCTGGAAAGATGCTAACTTATTCGCTTATGGATTATAATCCATGATAATATTTTATTAGGCCTACTATCCAATTGGATTTCGAATCTTTAGGTGAAAATTAATGCCATGTACTGCAAACAATGCTAGTTTTTAAAGTCGGAAAAAAATTAACAATTTATTGGTTTTGTAGAAGATGCCAAGAGTAATATGTATTTGTAGTAAAGGTATAATAATTATGAGGAATACATACAAATAAATTTGAAAACAATAGGATGTTTATTGTCATTTTTGTGTTTAAATTTAAAATAAGCATTCTAGTTAAACGTTTTGTTACTTTACGCTTTAATTGCACTAAATATTGCACTGGGCTACATTAAGATCTCAAATGGAGAACTCCTTAACTCAGAAACTAAACATTTTCGAAGTAATGTTTGTATAACGTATTTAATTTCTCTACATATTAGAAAGCCATTCTTGAAGTTGTACGCCCTATTTTTCAAACAATCTTTATATTAGGTTGATGCATCCTAGTGTTTGTAATCCAAAATAAATTAATCCAAAATTATTTATTTTGGGTAAACAAAATGATTAACTCTCAAAGTTCTGACAGTTTTCGATTCTAAGTGCGAATAAATCCTGTGGTTTGAAGTTGAAGAAACCGTCCAGCAAGTTTTGAAGAGCAGCTCCCTTATTCAAAGATATTGCCTTCAGTATTCTCAAACAATCAGAGAAAAACAATAGCTTGCATGAATGAGTAATTTAATCCCTTGAGGGTTTGAAACTATTAGAAAAGAATAAAACAGCAAACACTGCATCACGCACGAATGAGTAATTTAATCCCTTGAGGGTTTGAAACTATTAGAAAAGAATAAATCAGCAAACACTGCATCACGCACGAATGAGTAATTTAATCCCTTGAGGGTTTGAAACTATTAGAAAAGGATAAAACAGCAAACATTGCATCACGCACTAATGAGTAATTTAATCCCTTGAGGGTTTGAAACTATTAGAAAAGAATAAAACAGCAAACACTGCATCACGCACGAATGAGTAATTTAATCCCTTGAGGGTTTGAAACTATTAGAAAAGAATAAAACAGCAAACACTGCATCACGCACGAATGAGTAATTTAATCCCTTGAGGGTCTGAAACTATTAGAAAAGGATAAAACAGCAAACATTGCATCACGCACTAATGAGTAATTTAATCCCTTGAGGGTTTGAAACTATTAGAAAAGGATAAAACAGCAAACATTGCATCACGCACGAATGAGTAATTTAATCCCTTGAGGGTTTGAAACTATTAGAAAAGAATAAAACAGCAAACACTGCATCACGCACGAATGAGTAATTTAATCCCTTGAGGGTCTGAAACTATTAGAAAAGGATAAAACAGCAAACATTGCATCACGCACTAATGAGTAATTTAATCCCTTGAGGGTTTGAAACTATTAGAAAAGGATAAAACAGCAAACATTGCATCACGCACGAATGAGTAATTTAATCCCTTGAGGGTTTGAAACTATTAGAAAAGAATAAAACAGCAAACACTGCATCACGCACGAATGAGTAATTTAATCCCTTGAGGGTTTGAAACTATTAGAAAAGAATAAAACAGCAAACACTGCATCACGCACGAATGAGTAATTTAATCCCTTGAGGGTTTGAAACTATTAGAAAAGGATAAAACAGCAAACATTGCATCACGCACGAATGAGTAATTTAATCCCTTGAGGGTTTGAAACTATTAGAAAAGAATAAAACAGCAAACACTGCATCACGCACGAATGAGTAATACCTTCAGTAGATCACAACTGTGGCTAACGAGAAAGGCAGGCTATAATGCGACGTCACATTCTTAGTCATTCATAACATAGCCAACATTCAAAAAGTTTATATATAAATCAGGGGCGGCTCTACAATAAGAACTGCAGAGCTGCAGAACCGCCATTTAAATGGACCTGAAAAAAATTAAAAATGAAAAAACGTGCTTTTATGTAATCTAGTTTATTGTTTCATTTATTTTTCCAATTCATTCTCTTTCGATTCGAGATTTTACTGTCTGTAGGAACCTTGAACTGCTCGAGAATTTTAGCTGTAGTGTACTTTTCTGATCTGTGATCGGCAGTTCCTGAAGCTTAACATAGGGTAGTGGGCAGCAGAAAACTGGTTTTCTTCACCGTCCCATAAAGACTGCATTAGAGCTGCAACCGAAGCAGCTCTCTCCAAATATACAAAAGAACCGTCAACACCCTCATCTCTTTATCACCTGCGTTCTAGGCTTCTGGACTACTGAATATCATTACAGTTCCAGTGTATTATAGTACTGTGGGTGGTGTGATGTGATTAGTCAGTGTGTCTAAGGAAATATTTTATATTAAAAATGAGTGAAATGAAAATCTAATCAACCAACCCTTTTCGAAATTAAAAGAGAAATTGCATGTTAACTTAAAAAATTAGGACGTCCTATACAAAATTTAAATATCGAAATTTCTGAAAAAAGTCGAGGAAATCATGTAGCCTATTAGTCATTTTAATACCGAAATGTGTAATGGAAACGACTGGTTTTTTTGCTGCGCTCATGAAAACGCTTTCACCCCCACCCGTGTATTCTGTTTAGAGGAGAAAATACATGGACAAACACCGGAGCGAAGGATTTAGTTAATTTGACTTTAAAAAACTAGAGAAGCATGTGGGGCACATCTCCACTACGTGACTAGTTGTACCAGGTGGGAGAGGTGTAGCGCACGGATGGTTGGAGTAGAATTTCGGGTGCACAGTCATCTTCGAGAAGGGGCTGTAATTACACGCGTCATCCGATTTAGATGCAATAAACAGCATGCGTTTGCTAAATACACTATTTTTCATGCAGAACTGCCAATCTTTGTAACCGCGGGCCGCTACTGATATAAATGCAGGTATAACAGAAGTTTGATATAGCAGTTCATTTGTTTTCTAGAACTGTGAACATGTATTTATATTAGGCGATTGTCACGATGGCCACAACTAGAGCAAGATAACCATGATTCGCGCCGTAGCCTGTCTCTCACGCAAGCAGCGTCCAACTTCCAGTGGACTTCGGCGCTTACGACAGTCTCACTGTAGGAGGCAACTTTTCTCATATACGGAGGACTCTGTAGGACTAATTTTATTCACAAACTAACATTTTTTAATGTACTGAATCGTGTTTATGAAACAAACTCTTTAGAAGCAAAAGTAAAACTACGTTTTATTTAAAATTCTTCGCTAAATTACCTGGAATCCTTTGACTTTGATTAACTCTTTAGCCCTGTCAACGATGTAGAATTTTCCTTGTTCGTCGTAATATCCAACGTCCCCTGAGTGTAGCCAGCCATCTGCATCAATAGTCGCGGCAGTCGCATCAGGACGGTTGAAGTATCCTTTCATGATCTGGCAGGAAGAGAAATACGTGTTTGTATTGAATTTCACTTTATTTCACTATCCATTCCACATTAATATTATTAAATCGATATTTCGATTTACATACATCTTATTTTTCATATACCCTTAATTTGCCTAACTTTAAAAGAAATTAAAATTGTATTATATGGAATGAGTAATAATTAGAGTCCTGTGTTTCGTTACTTTGAGTACAAGTTAGAAAATTCTGACTCGTCTCCCCGCTCCGCTTCGTGTGTTTACATCTGCTTATTCCTATAGATACTGAACAATGAGAATAGTACTCACGTATAAAATATGCTGTCACGTGGATTTAATAACAAACTAAATATTTATTTAAAGCCACTTTATGGACAACAGAAGATTATTCTCACAATAAGTAAACAGCATCTAGATTCTAGATAGGCCTACTACTTTGTTTCAGAATATATTTTCACCCAAAAAGTAAAAACCAATGCTCATCATTTTTCTTCTGTTTACAGAGTTTTGAATATTTAAATTGCATTTCTTAAAATAAATAGATACATTTTATGAATTTATTGAAAGGATTGAAATTTGAATATTCACTTAATCAAAACGAGTTAATATTGAAATATATAAAATATATTTAGGACCTAATGTTTCAACTTTCGTTCATTTAGAAATGTTCGTAGGTTGCTTTGTCTCCATGTATTACCGTTTCTAATGCCAGATTACAGAAATTAATTATGAATAGGCGATTTGTTTTACTCGTGAATGTTGTAACTGGACATAGCCTATGTATGTAGGCCTACTCATAAATAAATAAACAAACAAACAAATAAATAGGCTTAAATGGTGGAAATTACAGTAATGCAATGAATCACAGTAAAAACAAAATTATTTACACTGACTACTTCGTTTACGAGTCTCTACACATTACAACGAGTGACTGGAAACATTTTAAGTGTTTCAAAGTAAAAATTTCCCCTTCTTTCTAATAAAATACGTTCTCGTCTTCCCTAATGAAGTGCTCGCTACCAAATTCTTCCATTGGAGCACTCATTTTCAACCGCCTATCTTTTTTTTTTGTTTTGACATTTCACTGAACAGCAGATCTGAAATGTATACGCAGCGCTATGCTCCGTATTACTCGACCAAGGGCAGTGGAGTCCTGCAGCCCGGAGCCGTGGCGCTACTGCTCCTGCGTTCGTAATACCGCATCGCGATAGTTCACATTACGCCCGCGGCTTAACTAGCCTCGGTCGAGTAATACATACCTACATTGTTGCGGGTTTGTTAAAGGCTTTAGGTAACCAAACGCAGGACTCTAGTAATAACTTAAAACTACTGGTAAGACTATCTTGGTTACAGCTTTCTCTCGTCTATTTTTCTTTACGGTTTGCTTTACAATTTTATACATATATGTATATATCTGTGTTTTTTTTTCTTCTTAACAAGGAATGCTTTGCGGTAGAATATATCTTTCCTCGCATCCCGTTCCGGGATCTGTGGTGAAACAAAAACTGACAAAATTTCAAATATTTACTGTAATAACCTGCATTTAATTTTACCATTATAATGGTGAACTACTGTGCTGTATACGGCTGTAAAGCAGTAGCAAACGCATATTCTGAAGAAGGGGATTAGGTTTACCATCAGAAAGGCTAGAATTAGCTATAGAAGCAGAGAATAGTGCATTGGGGTATGAATTTGACATTTTTTTTAGATAACTCCACAATTTAAACTTGCTGTACAGCTTGTTGTAATATGAGAGTATTATTTTCCAAAAGTCTGTGACGAATTTGAGAAGAAGAGAGTCCAGCATTAAAAGACTCACGAATATATTAATCTCTATTTTGAGTTTGATTGACGGCTTTGAAATAAAAATTTTTACGATGTAAGAGTAATGGAACGGAGAAAAATTCTCTCCGGCGCCGGGATTTGAACCCGGGTTTTCAGCTCTACGTGCTGATGCTTTATCCACTAAGCCACACCGGATACCACCTCGGCGTCGGACAGAATCATCTCAGATTAAGCGCCAACTCTTGGGTTCCCTCTAGTGGCCACCGTCTGTACTACGTCATAGATGTCTATGAACGTAGGACCGAAGTCCACACATGTGCTGAGGTGCACTCGTTATGAGTGACTAGTTGGCCGGGATCCGACGGAATAAGCGCCGTCTTAAATCACGAAGTGATTTACGCATATCATATATATTATTTTAATGTACCGAAGTACATATGATATTTCCATGCAGATATTCTGCGTCATCATACGATGTAAGAGTAATGGAACGGAGAAAAATTCTCTCCGGCGCCGGGATTTGAACCCGGGTTTTCAGCTCCATTACTCTTACATCGTATGATGACGCAGAATATCTGCATGGAAATATCATATGCACTTCGGTACATTAAAATAATATGTAAAAATTTTTGCTTAGAGCTAAGAGTGTCTTAATAGGCCTTTATTTCTCTATAGATTCTATTTTCTGGTGGCAAGTAAATGTCTAGGATATATTTCATTAGGTTGCTTTATTGGATATGTAGAGCATTGTAGAATAGCTAAAGCATTTTCATAAACATGTATCAATTTCACTTATAGAACCATAAACACAATGAGACACATAATTAATCAGACTTAAATTAAAATAATCTCAAAGTGTAGATGAGAGTGCAGATAAAAAATTATCAAAAGTCTTCAACCAACCTGCGGTCCGCGGATGCAGATCTCGCCCACTTCTCGGTGTCCCAAATCAACTCCAGTCTCCAGATGCAAAATCTTCATCTGTGTGTTAGGCAGAGGCCCTCCTACTGATTCGTAGTTGATTTCATCCTTTTCCATAAGTGTCGCGATAGCTGTCGTCTCCGTCAAAGCATACCCTACAGTAAAAATATACTTAATTTATATTTGTAATTTTAAGGCGGAGCTTGAACGCTGTGTGGAAGTCACTGCTATGGGCTCACTTTTCTTATGATACTACGATATCTGGTCTAATGTCCAATACGGGTAGTGTAGGGCAGAAAATAAAATAAAAATAAACAATGTTATTTCAAGAAATCCTTGATACAGACAAATATGCAAAATACAAGACGTTGTTGAAGGAAAATCTTTAGGTATACCTGAAGACTTGCCTCTTTCCGTAGAGTACGCACCAATATCATCCTGTAATGTTAAAACGAAGTTTTCAAGATAAAAAGGCATCTTAAGAGACAACAGGCGAAGATTTTCCATGAAAAGTAATTTATCCCTTATTTTGGATGTGGAGCCTAGCGTAGCTATATGGAGAGATTATTTCCAAAGTGACATAAACGTACGAATTACAAAACCTCAGAAATCACGATATTTTATTTTCTTATAACTAAATTCAGATATTATTATGAATATATTTTGGTTTGATTCTTTACTTCTGTACACATCGTGACACTGTGTTTTAAAAATCTCGTGTCATTGGAAGTAGTAATAATTACGTCATGTAACCTATAGTTAAGACGTTTTGGAACTAAATTATTTATTGGCATATTTCTTCAGTGACATTTGTGAACATTAAATGTTTTAATTACGACAGTGTATAACTTCATTTCAAATATAGATTATAATGGAGTCTTCCATTTAATAGAATACTTAGAGAACGTAGAACTTTACACGCTTTGTCTTTACTCTTTCGAATTCTGCACACTTCAACACCAAATTACCTTTCGTCTCGTTTCTCTCATCTATACTCTAACCACGACGCAAATACCAGACCACTTATCTGTGGCGCGTTAAGTATACCTCTTCATAGAACATCTCGTTATTCATAATCTTTTACAGTATCCACCTCGCGACATTGGAATTCCCTGTCACAAAGTATTAGGGGCTGCAAGACAATAAACACTTTTAAAAACAACTTAAAAGATAACCTTCTTAGCATTTCACTCCAATCATACTGATTTAAACTATCACTGTCTACATTGTTACTCCTTCCTTTAGATATGCATCCTGATAGTGCTGTATTTTCAAAATTGTCTCATAATAATCTCTTTCTATTATCTAACATTATTTGAAATATATTAACATTCTACATAGTTCTGCTTCATAGTGTGTATTTCAGTGTTTAATTAATAGTTTATAGTATTATGTTATTTAATTAGTAAATAACTCTTGTATACATGTAACTCTTATCTAAATCAAATTGTTGAATTCTTTGTATATATACTTTTTGCTGGTTGAGTGGAAGAGAAGGCCTTACGGCCTTAACTCTGTCAGCTAAAATAAATTATTATTATTATTATTATTATTATTATTATTATTATTATTATTATTATTATTACAAGAGCAAAATACGTTTTAAAATATGTTCAGAACATGAAGTACATTACATTGTCTTCAATCCTCGCCATCACTATCACTACCATTATGAATATTACTAGCTAGAGAAAACACTTCATGATAAAACGGCATTGCACGATGGTTCTCAGTAATTTATTTAGGAGCATCCTTATGTCTTTCAGTGGGTGGCCTAACTGTCCTTGTCAGAATTTGAAAGACGACCATTTTTACCCCTCTTCAGCAATGTGTGAAAACATCCTGAGATCCCTGAATATGTACGTTTGCAGAACAGTTTGTTTGCATTTATCTCAATAGATTTCAACTCTGAGATATTAAAATTCAGTTTCGATGTAATATGTTACGAAGCCCTCACTCACATATTTCCGCATTTTCTATTTTTCATCCAGTGAAATGGTGCCGTTTTCCCGGCAGTCCGTCCAAATTGTTGTTCTACAACTTCTTTGAAGTAGGTAAGTCCGCAGCACAATTCCACTACCAGCTGTAAGCAATCATGTTCCTGCGTCATACGTGACGTCCAGAGAGCCAGCGGATTGGTCAAAACGGATATAAGACCCAACCCCGGAAAGAGCCCCAACCAGGATTCGTATCTGGGCCCGCTCGTTTCATTGTCAGACGCGCTGACGGTTACGCTATAGCGGTGGAGACACATTGGAATTACGTCACTTTGCACATAAACGCAGTTTTCAGATATCTGTTAACATGGGATATACTGTACATGTAAAATATGTTGAGACTGAAACCTGAGGGAACATGTAAACTATTTTATGAAAGGAAAAAATGAAAAATCATTATTTTGGATATACGTCACCTTGGAAATAAGCTCTTCATATACTTCTCAACAATAAATGTAAATTTGCATGGGTACGTTACTATATTTAGACATATTTTAGTGCATGTTTTTGTACATATCACGTATTTTAAGGGCATAGTTACCAGTGGCGTAGCATGAAATTTTGAGCAGGGGAAGCTAATTCGAGTTGTTTTTCATGCAATATGAGAAAACGTATTAGCCTACAAAAATATAGTCTTAAAATAAATAGTAGTTAATGTCAAGTCAGCAGTCGAAGATTGGTTGGAACCTCGTAAGTAACACCAATAAGGCAAGACCACATATCTCTAACAAATAGACACGTATATGTACTGTATAACATTAGTTCACTGTCATATTTAGAGAAATCACAATATTAACGGTCAATAGATACAGTATTCGTTTCAGTATGCGTCTGTCTTTTGGTTGGTCCTTCATTGACAGCAAGGGAGTCGGTCATTTGTTTTTTAGATCACACTTTTGTTCGTAAGTCAGTCTTGATAATAGAATTGTCCTAAAAAATTCAAGTGTCACTTTCACTCATTATTTATTATATCAGCCACAGTGCACACTAACTGACGAAAAGGGATAACTCGGAAACTACTTATTTTTAATGTCAAAGCTAGCTTCTTGCGATCCTTGCGACCAGGGTAGTTTAGTTAGGAAGGGATGGAAAATCTGTGGGGTGGGTTACACAGAAGAATGAGTGTAAGAAACCAGTCTGCTTGGAAGAGCTAGTGTGTGCAGGCTTCTTGTTTACTGCTGCATCACGAATCATCATGACCTGCCGCATCACAATATTAACGCATAAATATAAATTCTATTAAAATTAATAAATAATTTTGTCCATAGACTGCAGGTTTATTAAGAAATTATTATTAACTGGGGAAGCTGAGCTTTTTAGCTTACATTGACGCTACGCCACTGATAGTTACAAGCATATTATGTCTATCAATTCAAAGCTATTTTCTGGATGAGAGAATTGGGCTTTACCTTGGAGGATGTTAGCTGATTTCGGCACTTTCTCCAAGAAACGTTCAATGTCGAGTTTTCCCAAAGGAGCAGCACCACATACAGTGTACATCAGAGATCGAAAATGTACTGGCTTCAAGGCTGGGTTAGACGCCATGAACAAGAAGAGAGGTGGTATTGTGTACATTAAGTTTACCTGTAAATACGAGAAAGTTTTGATGAACCATCTCGAAGCTTTAGTAAGAGGTACCGGTACTTCTAATTTAAACATATAGCCTAGCAATATTTTAATTCAAATCATATGTATGGCGAATGTGTGCTGTTTTGGGTGGGAAAACGTACCGGTATTTAAATCTATAATTTCTTTATAATAACTAGGGATCGGATTTTTATGTGCTAAAAAATTTTAATATATTTATTTTTATGTGCTATAAAGTACGAAAATATTTGCTAAAAATAAAAAATATATAGCCTATATTTTTTTTTAAATATGACAAAAATACCTTACTTAGCTTGAAAAAAAAAATGTTACTAGGTACTCACCAATCACACTTGAGTATCAGTTGCTAGTAGTTGGCCGAGAATTGCAGTGAACAACAAAGATCATTTCCAAATTCTCTATCACAAATGCATGCCCATTATCTCTGAACAACGACTTATACTGTGAAAACGATCTTTCCATATCACAGGGCGTCAGACATGCATATTTAAGGAGAGGAATGTCACAAACACCTATACCGTCAATTTCACCTACAGGCACATCCTCCAATACTTGAGCAACTTTACACATTTTTATATATCCTCTGTTTTTCCGTGAATGCACACGTGAAGCAGCGGCAATGTGCTTGTTTCCAAGAACTTGAGGAGATGCTATTACAAAAATGGATCACGGATACACCACACAGCCCATAGAAACACGAAGCAGCCAAGAATTCTTAAAAAGATAACGTATTTCTGAGTGATATAATTGATTTAGTTTTAAAATATTTAAAAGTTCTTGTAAAAAAAAGGATTTAAGTAAAAAACTCCAAGATGTATGTGTTTTAATATATTTCCTGAAAATATGTATTTACATAATTTTTTGTGAAAATATGTTTTTATGTGAAATAAAATTCGGGTTTTAAACTTGAAACTTGACATTCGGAATTTTTAACTTTGTTAATTGTGTTTTATCACACGCAAGAAAAATATTTAATTACATAGGAATCCGCTCCTTAATAATAACTTTATAACATTACAGTAGTCATTGCAATTGCAATAATTATTCTAGATCTTTAGTTCTGGGAGTCCACTTTATTTAAAGGAATTCTATGTTTTTCTCTTCGTACGAGACATACAGCGCCATTAATAAGCAGGGACGGCGCTGCTTTAAGGGCACACTTACCCGTGTGCCCCTCCATTAAATGTCGTAAATTTCATGGGGAAAATATAAAAATTACAAATATTTTTCTTAAACAAAATACGCACCGGTTTTGTTTGAAGTTGTATTTTGTGCGTTTGTGCAAACTTGACAACATCACGATAGACACACAGCCGACGCGGACTTCTGGCCTTATTCTTTTATCATCATTCCTAAATTTCAACCCTGCTATCAGATTGGTTATTCCCATGAAATTGCAACATAAAGAGAGAACAATCACTACAGGCTCCACTGTCGAAAATACGAGTACATTTTTTGGTCACGACCGTAGATGGAAGTACAGTTACAAGCTAGAGGTCGTAGTGACATAAAGACTTCGAAGTCCTAAAAATTTTGAACTCAATAAACAATTCAGGTGCCACATACAATTTTTAGTCGCCATGGCTACCTGGCCCACGAAATTTATCTACCCTTGATTTTTACATTAAGTAAAACGCATCTACTTGTACGAGTAGGTACTTTAGACCTAATTAAAGTTTGAAATTAACGAAAAAAAATACAATTTTCAACACAACCTTAAAATAAACCACATTACGAGTGCATGCTTCACGAATCTCTACAAACTACAATCTTCTTCTTTTTCTTCTTCTTCTTCTTCTTCTTCTTCTTCTTCAACTTCCCTAGTATGCCACTATCGTGGTGTTAGGGAATTTTTCCTCGGATCCATCTACTATATTGTACTCTGTCTTCTGTCAGTCTATTTAACTGGCTCCATGTCTTTCCTCTCTTAGATGCTATTCGTTTTATTTCTCCTTCCCGTGTTGTCCTTGGTCTTCCTACTGGGTTTCTTCCTAAGAGTCTTGCTTCCATGAACTGGCGTACTTTCCTATCTACATCCATCCTTTTAACGTGTCCAAACCATGACAGCTGTTTATCTTCTATTGTCTTTTGGATTGATTGTATTCTTAAATCTTCTCTTATCCTTTCATTTCTTATTCTATCTCTTCGTGTTTTCTTTACAGTTCTTCTCAAACTTTTAATTTGCATTGCATTTATCATACTTGTATCACTGTTAGCTATCTTCCAACTTTCACTGCCATACGTAAGGGTTGGTTCCATTACTGTTTTATACATGCTTGTTTTAGTTTTCTTTTCTACTTCTTCTTTTCCTAATACACATTATTTAATGAATAATAAGCTTTTGTAGTTTTCTGAATTCTCTTGCGTATTTCTTCTAGTATTTTTCCAGTTTGATGTCTCACTGTTCCCAAATATTCATAACTTTCCACCTGGTGTAGCTGTTTTCCCTCGCTTTCAATCTTAATCTCCTTTATCTGATCTTCTGTCCTTGCTGTCATCATGACTTTAGTCTTATTATAATTTAGTCTCATTCCTCTTTCCTTCAATGTTTCTACCCATTCTACAGGGACATCATTTTATTTTTACTAACATTTTTAATATTAACCTGGCTATACCTTTAGAGAACCGGAAACACCGTTCGCTACCCCCTTCCACTACTGGAGTTCGATGATACTGGCGTAAAACACAAACAAATCACTTTACTAGGTATAGGAGGGAAGAAAAGTAGTTCATCCATTTACGTATACTAGGAAATATCGCGATTTTGAGTTCGATAATTTTCATTACGTTTTTGTTTAATCAAAATGCAGTACTGTGTTAAGAATAAGTGTTTTTACTCACGAACTGAGTTATCCATGCGAACGTATTCATTATGCAGTTTATATTAAACTGTCTACAGCACATTAGCGTACAATATAGAGAATGAAGTTAAATTGAAAAATAATTACAATATGGATGTTTAAACACATTTTTGAAAATGGTGGCCGTTCATTTCGATGCAGGCTTCAGTTCTTTTGTGCATATTATCGCACTGTAGACTATTGCATCTAATTCCAATTACCAGTTTCGTCCTTCGTACTAGTAACTCATGTTGAAATAATTCAGTACCTACTCTATAAAAGAGTACCTTACGTACTGTAAATTCAATCTTCACTTCTGCCCGACCCGCACAGATAAAATTACTCAGACATGCTATCTACTGTCCGTCCTAGTGGTTATGCCGCAGGAACGTAGAAAGGAGGGAAATCACGTGACAGTTAATTACTTAACGAGGCCCTTTTATTTAAGTTATTTTAAACATTTGTATAATATTACGTAAATGTCCAATTCCTAACAGAAATTAATGTTTTCAGAAAAGAGCTAAGACAGCCCAGCTTTTACAGAGGAGCGAGCAGAAGCAGGTGGGGGAAATCGGGTTGCGACGTAGGCAAACGGACAGTACCTGTGCGAAAATATGATTCAATATTGAAAGCTCTTTCGTCACTAGAAAACGTGAACATATTTCTGGAACGTACTATACTCACTAAATCCGTGCTGTTTACTATATGCGCCTTGATTCCGTCTAGACGACAGTTCGAACTTCATTAGTAGAAGGGGTGGGAGTGAAGTACATTAAAAAACTCAGGTACAATAAAAATTGAAGTAAAAATAAAATGATGTCTCTGTATAACAGCTTGTTGAAGTTTGTGTTCAGTATCGTGTTGTGTATATCAATTCTCGATGCCCGTGCGTCCTATTTTAAACGGTTCAAACCTACCCGCGCAAACTAGAGTCGCTGCTTTCTCTCTCTCAGAAAGCAGGTTGGCTCGCTTTTTTTTTCCCCTCTTGTGAGGGAGAAAGCAAAGATCGCGCGGCGACGAGTCACGTTGGCAATAGAAATACCCCCAGGCACTGTGACGTCAATGGCGTCCTCAACCACCATTGTTCCGAGGGGTATAAATATAACGCATCCCCGCGACTTCAGTCACTCGTTCGTCAGATGGCAAAGAGGTAGCTCTAGCGCGACCTCCGTCACTGACAGCAGTCTCCCAACCAGGCCTACGCTATGGTTGTCTTTTGTTCGGACGTGTCTGCACACGGCCACCACTCCGGGAACAGGGAGCCAAGCTGCGCCCCTGTCTCCTGTATTCTTTCCTACACTAGCCTCACTTCTTACATATTCTAAACTTATTTTATTCTAGTCTCGCTACAAGCCTCATCACCACCTCCAACCCGCACACTTCTCTCCCCTGATCACCCGTATCTCTCACCATCCTGACTTCGACTCCCAGCTCTTATCCCGGCTTGTTCGATTAAACACAACCATCTCCTCAGCCCCCCCCTCTAGAGTCGGTAAGTCGCGAGTGCGCTCTGTTGATCCGTCGATGATAGAGGTCACCCTTCCCCGCTCCTGAAGTCGGTAAGTCGCACAGTACGCTGTGTTGATCCTCCGATGCCAGGAGCTTGTTCTCGAAGTCGGTAAGTCGCACAGCACGCTGTGTTGATCCTTCGAACTAGAGAACTAACCTTCTACCTCATTCCATCTCTCTCGTTATCCTACCCCCCACAACACACCTGAGAGCAAGCCGATTTTCCCCAGGCACTCCCGTTACTCCTACCTTCCTCTCACTCAAGTCGCACTTTACTATCACCCATCATAACTCTCCCCGCATCGAAGCCTCAGGACGAATTTCTAAACCATCAATTTCTATCACGACTCCCCCGTTACCCCTACCACAGAACTAGGAGGGAACCATAGTTACACTTTCACTGTTATTTCTGTAATAAACAATGTTACTTTAAAAACAGTCTTTCCTTTAAACTTCACCACAGTTTCGTATCCCCCACCCACAAACCACAACCCTCTTGTCACGTCACTCCCGTTTCCTCTCCCCACCTCGACAACACGTCGGAGAGTGAAACGACCAGAGAGTCCGGCGTACGACAATTGGCGCCCAACGTGGGGCCTTATCTCAGTTGGTACTGAGACGAATCCACATACACCCCATAGCTCTTCACTCTTCCGAGAGGAGTAATTTTCTCGGTGGCGCCCAACCATGTTTACACGCACCAGAGACCAGTGCTGCCAACGGGGTTGCCCCGGACGCGGGCAATACTACGTCGACTGCGGCACCTGCCCCACCTTCTACCACGCAGTGTGCCTCGGGCTCGAGGACGAGCCCCAGCTCCGAGAAAGCAACCCGTTCATTTGCGACTGGTGTCGCAAGAAGAAGGATGAAGATAAGATGGAACTCGAGATGCTGCGGAGACTCATGCACAGTCTTCGCCCCGCCGAGGTTCCACAACCACTTGTGCTCCCCGAGTTCCATGGATTGGAGCACGAGGATCCGGCCGGCTTCATCTCCAGATGCCGCGATCTACTTACCGAGGCGCACATAGACCCCTCCCAGTGGTCACGCCTCGTTCAACAGCAGCTGAAGGGACCAGCCAGGGACTGGCTACTGCTCTTCAGAGGCATTCCTTTCTCCTGGGAGGAACTGCAACAAGGACTGACTCACCGCTTCGACAGCCCGGCTGTAAGGGCTACTCTCCAAGCTTCTCTCTACGGGAAGCACCAGCGAGAAAACGAGGCTGCTGATCAGTTCATCACGGGAAAAATTTTCCTTTATCGGCGACTTTTTCCTAATGCCGATCCCAACACGATCATTCCAGTGATCATCGAGCTTCTGCGGCCACAAATTCGGCCGTTTCTCAGACATCCGGTTCCGACAACTACAATGGAACTGATACATCGTGCTGTTCCTCTGGAGGGCGACATCAAGCACACCGCTGCCAAGCATCATTCCACTTCATCATCAAACGCTCCACGGTGCCACTACTGCCCGGGGTACCACTACAATCGGGACTGTCCGGTCCGACAGCAGAGACGCACCGATCCTGCTCGCCACATCCCGATCTCCAGCCCCGTCGCGCAGATGGCCCTAGCTCCCGATGAAGAGGAAACGGTCCCGAGGATTGACATCCGACTGGGAACCCTCGCAGCCACAGCGGTCGTCGACAGTGCCGCCTCCAGAAACATCATCAATGCTGCGAAAGTTCCAAATGGCAGCACCATACGAGCCCGACAGGATGTCATTCATCTTGCCCAACGCGAGCAGACAATGGCAACCCAGGGCGAAGCAGAGATACCCGTCACACTTGCGGGAACAACGAAGCCCATCAACTTCCTCGTCGCACCAGAGCTGCGTGCTGATGCGATTTTAGGGAATACATGGTTGCGAGACATGTCAGCGCAACTAGATTATCGACAAGGACAGCTGAGGTTGGGAAACGGTGCAGTGGTACCGTTGATCAACAATCCCAGAACCGGAGAGGGTACCAAGCCAGAACCACAAAGGGACGCCGCTCCTGGCGGAAGGCAACAGCCACCGCCACCTGTCAAGCCTGTACCCGGAGATCCCGCTAAGGAGGAACGGTACCAGCATCTCTCCGGCCATGTCAGTGGCCCTCCCTCACAGAGTGGACGCAAGGAGGATCCTTTAGCGTCTAGGCCACTAGAGCTCCACATGTTGGAGATAGGAGTCACGAGCGACAGCCACGCCCCCACTTCAGCTGAGGGGATCTGTTGCTCTGAGGAGGTACCACAGGTGGAGGACCCACTTGAAAAGGGAGACCCTGGCGGGTCGCAGACAGTTGTCCAAGACGTCGCTGACACCAGGCACAAAGTTACTCCTCCTACTGCTACAGAAGGGATGCCGGATCCACTCCGAGGCGGCAACCCGACATCAGATGGCCCATATTCCGAGGTCACAAGCAACACCGACATCCCTCGGTACATCCGGTCTCCCGAGACCACAGGGACGACCAACGAGCTCAGCGGTCCAGGATGTTGGCGCGCTGTGACCACCTGCAAGGAGGCGAAACCTTCCCCGCCTAATCCAGACCGACCTGCGGACACACCAACACCATCCCAGACGACGCCGGAGGCTGCTAGGAGCGACGCTGCAGCACCATTGCCGGTGTTGCCTCCACAAAGAAGAAAACGCAGTGGCCAACCTGATCAGATCGCCGTGTGCGCGCTCGCGATGTGTGATCAAACCGAACCAGCTATTGATGCGAGTGTAGTGGTGCCGCAAGGCAAACGAAACAAGATTGTTAACACGCGATCGGCGTTCACAAACCATGATCCAAACATACAGACCAAATATGATAAGCACAGATTGGGGCCGAGACCTCCATAGCTTAAGAGACACGGACTCTCGGACTAGGCAACCTTAGCCTTTCAATTTATTGTATTCATTCATTGTATTTTCTCATGTTCAGTGTATTCTTTTGTTTTGTGATACTCCACTTCTGTTCATTGTATTTAATTGTCTTGTTGTAAGGGTTATATTACATAACTTACTAGTAGTACCGCACGGGCAAAAACAGGAGGGGCGATTGTTGTGTATATCAATTCTCGATGCCCGTGCGTCCTATTTTAAACGGTTCAAACCTACCCGCGCAAACTAGAGTCGCTGCTTTCTCTCTCTCAGAAAGCAGGTTGGCTCGCTTTTTTTTTCCCCTCTTGTGAGGGAGAAAGCAAAGATCGCGCGGCGACGAGTCACGTTGGCAATAGAAATACCCCCAGGCACTGTGACGTCAATGGCGTCCTCAACCACCATTGTTCCGAGGGGTATAAATATAACGCATCCCCGCGACTTCAGTCACTCGTTCGTCAGATGGCAAAGAGGTAGCTCTAGCGCGACCTCCGTCACTGACAGCAGTCTCCCAACCAGGCCTACGCTATGGTTGTCTTTTGTTCGGACGTGTCTGCACACGGCCACCACTCCGGGAACAGGGAGCCAAGCTGCGCCCCTGTCTCCTGTATTCTTTCCTACACTAGCCTCACTTCTTACATATTCTAAACTTATTTTATTCTAGTCTCGCTACAAGCCTCATCACCACCTCCAACCCGCACACTTCTCTCCCCTGATCACCCGTATCTCTCACCATCCTGACTTCGACTCCCAGCTCTTATCCCGGCTTGTTCGATTAAACACAACCATCTCCTCAGCCCCCCCCTCTAGAGTCGGTAAGTCGCGAGTGCGCTCTGTTGATCCGTCGATGATAGAGGTCACCCTTCCCCGCTCCTGAAGTCGGTAAGTCGCACAGTACGCTGTGTTGATCCTCCGATGCCAGGAGCTTGTTCTCGAAGTCGGTAAGTCGCACAGCACGCTGTGTTGATCCTTCGAACTAGAGAACTAACCTTCTACCTCATTCCATCTCTCTCGTTATCCTACCCCCCACAACACACCTGAGAGCAAGCCGATTTTCCCCAGGCACTCCCGTTACTCCTACCTTCCTCTCACTCAAGTCGCACTTTACTATCACCCATCATAACTCTCCCCGCATCGAAGCCTCAGGACGAATTTCTAAACCATCAATTTCTATCACGACTCCCCCGTTACCCCTACCACAGAACTAGGAGGGAACCATAGTTACACTTTCACTGTTATTTCTGTAATAAACAATGTTACTTTAAAAACAGTCTTTCCTTTAAACTTCACCACAGTTTCGTATCCCCCACCCACAAACCACAACCCTCTTGTCACGTCACTCCCGTTTCCTCTCCCCACCTCGACAACACGTCGGAGAGTGAAACGACCAGAGAGTCCGGCGTACGACAATCGGCTATTAGTACTAGATCATCTGCGTATGCTAAGGCCTGACAGTATATTGGTCTTAAATTCCACATTCCTACTACTGATTTTGCTGTTCTTGCTTTGCAGGTCTTCATCACCTCATCCATAACTGGTATAAATAGCAGAGGGCTTAAGCAGCCTCCTTGCTTTACTCCTTTTTCCATCGGAAAAGGTCTAGAAGTTATACCCTACAAATTACAATCAATGACTGTAAACATTTTAAGTGTTTCAAATGAACAAGTTTTTCTTCTTTCTGATAAAATACTTTTTCTTCTTTCCTAATGTCGTGCTCGGTGTCAAATGTTTCTTTTGTAGCACTCATTTTCAACCACCTAGCTTTTTTTGTTTTCGTATATTCACTGAACAGCAGACCTGAACTAAGTAGCGTTGAATGCTGTCAAGCTATACTCCATATATATCTACACTGTTGCGGGTTGCTTGGAGACTTTAAATAACCAAACATATTTAACTTTAATTGTTACTAAAACTCTTTTTAATTGACACTTAGAGGAACAATGCATTTCACCAACACAATTTGTGCTTTAAGTTCTCATTAAACTACATTGAAGTTAATTGGTCAACATTTGGTCATTTAAATCATTAATTCTTCATTAACGACAATAATTTTCATCATAGTGAGGACAATGATGGACTTGATATTTGAAAATGATTTCTTACCGAGACGGGCCAGGATAATTTCCGAAAAGAAAGTTTATTTTAATACAATAAACGAAAAAAATTGTGAATACAGTTTAGGCTAAACAAAATATAAGCATTGTATATCATTTTTAATAGTACAGAAAGTAATTTAGAATTTCCAGTTGATAGTTAAATACTTCATAATAATATTTAAATGACACATTTATTAAAGAAACGTTTAATCAATCTTCGGATGGCTAAAATACGGCAACTAAAGTAATATGAATAACAACTTTATCATGTAGGCCTAATATTACATTTGAAGACACTGGAATAGCGCAAATCCATGAAGTCTTTCTACTTTATTGATGCATGATATTTTCTTGTATCTTCTTTCATATTATCCCGTTTTATCTTCAATATTGCTGAAAACGTTGGGATGAGGTTTTTCTTGCATTGCAGTCTCTTTCTGCATATTTCCAATCTTTCTTCTTTTCTTCTAAATTCTGCCCATCCGTCTTTTTTGTTTGGATGGTCTTAATATGTTTTGAGGTTACCTCTCTTTATGATAGCATTTTATTATAGTAATATAAAAAACGAACTCACTATAAAGGTCACTTATTACATTAACAAGGCACATGGCCTTAGAAATTACTACTTTACCACAGTCTAGTATAAACAGTCACGAAGCTTGAGTTGATTAGCGTGCTAGGAACAATAGGCTGTGCCGTATTGTTTCACATTGTATGTGATGAGGCGATAGTAGCGATCCTAGTGGTTAGCAACTATCTATGGATGCATATTCCCTACGTATTGAGCTTCTTGACTGTATATACTAGACTGTAATTTCACTATGATTCCGAAGACCGTAATGACTTAATTGGAAATTAGATTAATTGATTTTATTTTAAATGTATATTTGTTTGGTGAAATGCAACGAATTAAATATAATTTAACTTCCGTATTTAAGAGAAATTACAATCAGTTAATTGTGGATTGGTAACATGTTGGTGAAATTGGCCCTGAGGCGAATATCATAACCCCATGACAAATTTCCGTACACATTTATCCAAGAATACCATCTCACCATCAGCAATTCCACCGACACTACACAGTCTTTCATCCGGTATTTCGTGGTTAAATAACAGATTGTATAGGGACATCATTTTATTTTTACTAACATTTTTAATATTAACTTGCCTATACCTCTACATCAACGCCGTTTGCTACCCCCTTCCACGACTGGAGTTCGATGATACTGGCGTAATATACAAACAAATCACTTTACTAGGTATAGGAGGGAAGAAAAGTAGTTCATCCATTTACGTAAACTAGGAAATATTGCGCTTTTGAGTTTGATCATTTTCATTAGGTTTTTGTTTAATCAAAATACAGTACAGTATTAACAGTGAGTGTTTGTACTCACGAACTGAGCTGTCCATGTGGACGTATTCATTATCCAGTGTATATTGTACTTTCTACAGCACATTAGCGTACAATATATAGAATGAAATTAAATTGAAAAATAATCATAATATGGATATTTAAACAAATTTTTGAAAATGGTGGCCGTTCATTTCTATATAGGCTTCAGTTCTTTTCTGCATATTATCGCACTATTGTACCTAATTTCAATTAGGGCCTACCAGTTTCGTTCTTCGTACTAGTAACTCATGTTGAAATAATTCTGTACCTACTCTATAAAAGAGTACCTTACGTACTGTAAATTCAATCTTCACTTCTGCCCGATCGAAAAGATAAAATTACTCTGACATACTATCTACAGTCCGTCCAAGTGGTTATGTCGCAGGATCGTAGAAAGGGGGGGGGATGACGTGATAGTTAATTACTTAACGAGGCCCTTTTATTTAAGTTATTTTAAACAGTTGTATAATATTACGTAGACGTCCAATTCCTAACAGAAATTAATGTTCTCAGAAAAGAGCTAAGACAGCCCAGCCACTAGCTCGCAAATAAAAGCTGGTGGGGGAAACCGGGATACGACGTAGGCAAATGGACGACAGTAGCCTACCTGTGCGAAAATGATTCAATATTGAAAGCTCTTTCGTCACTGGAAAACGCGAACATATTTTTGGAACATACTGTTTACTATGACCGTAAGGCTACTATGACTGTATATGCGTCTTGGATATGTGTGGAGGATGGTTGAACTTCATTAGTAGAAGGGGTGGGAGTGAAGTACATTAAAAAACTCAGGTACAATAAAAACTGAAGTAAAAATAAAATGATGTCCCTGTATATAAAAGAAAATGTGGGGCTATATTGGTGATAATTGAAGATACGTATATGTAAAAAAAACTTGCCCTAAAACCATTTTTGTCTATTTCGGAATTCAGAACTGTTTTAAATTTAGCTACAGATATGAAACTTACATCGTATTGCTCAAGTAGTTTGACGAAGGACTTCGGTTCAAACTTGGGTATTGTTACCAACTTCACACCATGACACATCTTGGGTAGCATCACGATACACATTCCAAACAAGTGGTAAAACGGTAATATTGCTGGACAGATATCTTGATGGCACCCTGAAAGAAACACACACCATGGATGAAATTGATCGTAGGAATTAGTAGAGTCTAAAGCAATATATTCTAAGTAAATGTATAGGAATAAAATAAATTGTAATTAAAGACAAACATATAATAGAACATCATGTCATAAAATCTGATTACATTTCTTCTGAAGTTTTATTGGGTGACAATTTCTCACAGAAAAGATCAATGCTCGATCTCCAAATTAATATTACATCTCTTTGGCAGAGTGAGCGGGTAATTAAGTTGGTAGAGCAACCCGCTACGAATTGGAAACTCCCGTGTTCGATTACGGGTGCATGGCTGAATTTTTCTCTTTGCCAAAACGTTTATAAAAGGTTCACCTCCCCAGTGGGCATAAATGAAATGAGTGAATGATCCTAAAATCATATTTTTTTTAGCTTAGGACACACTATAGAACTGACAGGTCCGTAACGGTCACTAGATCACAGAAACGGGGCTAGGTAATCTGAGTCCCGAGTAGTAATTTGCTTATTCCCATATAGGTAAACTGAGTCCCTAAGATCATATCATAAGAGTATATGTAAATTGAGACTCTATATAGCTATTTGACATATATGCCTGGAGATGCTGTTAAAACTTTTTAAAAATATTTCAAAGTTGATCATTGTTTTTGTTCATAATACGCCATGTCATGTTGGCTATCTAAAATAGAATGTTGCAATTTTTTAAGGTTGAAAATAAGATCAATTTTCGGTTTTTTTTTCTGAACACGCCCTCTGTTTTGAGATACAGGCATGCATACCGCCATACTGTCAGTCTGACATTCAATTAATTAAGCTAAGGGTCTGTGGTTTGCACTTCGACCAAAACTGGTGGAGGAAAATACAGTCACATGATCTACACTCAATTCAGAAGAAAGTAGTTGTTTCTTTAAGTATTTTTTCCGGCTTTCGTTTTTACATTCAGAACGCAGAAAAATGTTTCACTGACGAACTAATATCTATGCAGTTTGAAGACTAAAATTCAAATGCTCACTATTGCGTCTTTGAGACATACATCTCACCACCATCTCTTTGGGCCGATTTCGCAACCACAACTAACAGAACCACAAACAGCTGCAAGTCCTTCCAGTCTCGCTTGAATGTATTGTTTCGTTGTAACTAGCCTATCCGAATATACACCGTGTACATAAAATAATGTAACAAAAATACACAGCAATAACTTCGAAACCAATAAACATATTTTTATTATGTTTGCTCTGTGAGATTAACAGATGTTGGGAGTTTTGTTACACAGTTTCTACATGTGCGCCTCTGGTTGCCCGTGGAATGTCTAATCGAAAGTCAATTTCATTCCAAGTTTTTTTAAATATAACTGGTGTGATCGTAGAAATAATATCTATTATTCTTACACGTAAGAACTGAAGATTCGCTACGAGTGTTCTATAGACGTTGTCCTCTACATAGCCCCACATAAAGAAATCTAGTGGTGTTACTGTGCTCCAACCACGAGAAAGTCTCCGCCGGATGAGACGAAGGAGGGTAATGCTGTGAATGAATGTTGATGTCATAAGATGTCATAAGGTCACATACGTGGATACTCTTATCTCTATTGGCTAGCTCTCACAGCACAAACCATAACATTGATACAGTCATATTGATACTACCCTAGTTACAAAATTAGATCACAGTTAATCTCCTGGTCTTTTAATCTTTTCATATAGGAAATAAGATATGCAGGAGAGCGCATGGTTTTTAAACTGGCGTTATAACGATAATATTATTTATCTACTTCGTTCCAATAGATGGGGCGATGGTAAGCACATTCCTTTCACGGTTGATCTCCTGGTTGGAGAACAGTAAATGTGGCGACCTCGAAATATCACGTCTAGAAGTTGCACGATGAATATTGTAGACTCTCCTATAATTTCTTTGAATCTGTATTGTTGAATTAGTATGAATTAGTCATTCTACACAACGAGCTTTCTGTTCTAAATTCGCCATTTTCAGAAAAAAATTAGACATACGGCTCAAGCAACAATGACTATTGCCGATGAATAATATCTTCCAACTTCTGTTAACATCTTACAGTAACCATAATTCAGTTATTCTGATCATGTTATTAGATATTTTCATTTTGTTTTGTTACATTATTTCATGTACACGGTGTATATATTTTTTCGATGCATTGAAGGACATCCAGTCAAACGCCTTTGATTTATTGAGAAGCAAGGGTAAAAGAAAAAAAATCAATTGAAGACAAGGAAGGATTTTTGAGGGAAAAAATGACACAGCGAATCAAGATATTGTAACTTTTTTATACTGAACAACAATGTAATTTTATTATCTCAACAATAACTCTTCACTTTCTACAATTTAATTTCACTCCCGTCAACAATGGGATTTGCTCTCCGCACAGCAACACAGCGTTCGTTATTGCACTGCACAGACGACAGTGACAATTTACTTGGACTATTACGAACAACAATGAACTGTTAATCTTAACTAATATTCACAAAGCACTATTTACAACACAGAACTGTCAGTTCTCAGTTCACAGCTCGTTTGTCTTGGCTAGTTCTTCTGACTCAGTCACTCGCGTTCACAGAATCTCGAACCCCAGACCTTCAGAGACGATCCGCTGAACTTCGAACTCAGGTCCCCCAACTGCGGTCCACTGCACTCGAACTCCGGGCTTCAGGCTCCACAGTTACGGACACAACTCAAGTCGCGCTCTGGTCTCGAAGCTGGCTTCACTGCTACACAAGACTAACTCGCTTACTGTCCAAATTTGCTTGTAACAACACTGGCTTACTGACTGACTGAATCACTCGCGTTCACTTGCGCGTTGTATTTATAACTAAGCCATAGGTTCTCGAGAGTTCGCGGTCGGTCGACAGATGCCTAGAAGATAACGGATATCCAGACTTCTGGATCTTTCTCCTCAGTCACCAGCTGCTTTACTTTCCCCTCTCTGCCGCGGAACAGCGTGTCGCAACCTCCTCTCTCCTCTCCCCGCCGCGCGCCGTCCCCCAGTGCTCCGTGGAGCCCGTGTCGATTCTCGCGCGACCTGCTCTCTTGCGGGACGCTGGTCGTGAGTTCGAATCTCACGTCGCTGTCACAATATCGAAAGATTTCAGTTCGTGAAATCAGTTTCAAGTTGCTTCCTATACTTTAAATTAATGTAAGAGCTTGGAAGTTACCTAGACAATCTTAAAATTAAGAGACAAAATGTTTTTACCGCGCAGTGTTTTAATCATAAAATGTGACAATTTTTAACCACACCAACCAACTACTAATGGTTGTCCTAGTTGGTTGCCAGTTTCAAGTCTATAAAAAGTGGGAGTAAAGTTTTGTAGTGGCGGACATTAGCTGGGGCTGAGTTTACCTATGCACTTTTTTTTGTAAGGGACTCGGTTTACCGCATTTTTCACGGTAAGCCCCAACCCCACACACAAATTGCTACCCGAATTTTCGTAGAGCGCTTCCCAAATAGTTCTTGTACGTCATCATTCCACAGATACGAATGAGGGATGCAGATAACGTTCCTAGTTAAAATTAGACTAAATTATTCCTTTTCAAGACACAATACCTAGCTTTCGTCGCCAGTATTAGGAATAGAACATAGGACATCCTCCTCTTGATAGGGGCCCAGTCGTGAAAGTTCACAAAGAAGGATAGAATATTAGTTTGTCGTCTCTATTCGGCTTCACCGAAGCTCGTACACTCAACCTGAAACCATTTTTTTTATGAAGTGAAGTGATATGAATTGGAGAAAAGAGTATGGTGAAATGGAGTCATTCCACGTCAAATCGCACAGCAATAAAACACGACCTTCTCCGAAATGGTCGAATTTTTTTCATGAATTCCAGACATCAAATAAGGAGACCCGTATTTTTTTATTTTCACAATTATTAATTATTTGTGTAGTTATGATTATTTGAAGTTACGCAAATTATGCGCGCACTGTTACATAAACTCGCTTGGAACTCTGTGTCTACATATAATTGAGATTTGCGGTTTGGCGCATTTGAAAGACGAAATACAACACTTTTTATTACTTTAGGCCTATCACAAATAAATTTAAAATTTGGCCTATTTTTTTAATCGTTTCTTTTTCAAAGCAAAATTACTATATTAAATAGCCAAGTTAAAAATCTGAAAAAAATATATAGACTTGTTCGCTGATGTATTATCTGTAAACTACTGCATTTATAAATATGGGATCGGCACCCATACATTTGTAACAATTTATTTTCCGGAGGCATGCACGCGCTCGCGATGCCCAGCTAATGAACTGCTTGCAGCCATAGGCTAGAAGGCTGCCCGTGGAAATTCCCCGTTGCATCTGATGTCACCATACTAATCATCAAATGATTAATACCTTAAGGAACAGTAAATATCTTATCTAAAATTATTTTATTATTGTCAGCTTAGCTAAGAGGGGAAGCCCTTCACAGTTTATACTGTAATATAGCCAAGTGTTTGATGATAGCAAGGCTGGGTAAGGCAGTAAACTTTATGGCAGTAAACAGATGGCAGGAGAGAAAAATAATCAGTTTGGGTTTGAATTTCGCGCAGTGACATGACTTCTATACAACATGAGTGATGGTAAAGATCGCGTAATATATAACAAGTGTTTAAATCCATTTAGCTTCCTAATCACGCTTTTAAAAAGAAAAGTACACTAAGACGCGTAAGTCGCGACTTATTGATAAAACTCAATTTAAAGGAGTCTTTGAGTGTGCAAATATGTGATTTGTTCCGTAAAAATCAATCAATTTCCTCATAGGTCAGGTGAAATTATATGTGAGGCCGGTAGTTCTTGTGATATTAATAAACATGAATCAAATAAAAGTGCGGACAGAGAAAGTGATTATCCCAGTATTTCTTCTAGCAGTTCTATGGCTACAGTGCTAGAAATCAATAATATTGAGGAATTAAACAAGAGTTTGATGTCAATAGAATCCCCTATCAAGAAAAGAAAGATACAACAAAACGATACCCCCGTGAAAAGTTTCAAAAGTAAAAGGCTCCCTAGCATGTTAAGTTTTTCATGTAGAAGATGCATCATCATCCATTCAAAAGTCAGCCATATTTTATTTTTGACGGAAGCAAAGAAAGGTACAACCTGAAAATTACATAGTTATTACAGGCTTTTCTGAAAATTATTAATTTGTAATACAAGATTCAATACAAGGTGTGCATTGGAACATATGCCAAGCCACAATACAATAAAATTTTAATTTTACTTCCTACTTTATTTTATTTTATATTCTCTTATAGGCCTATTAATGTTATATCTGAACTGTGACCGAACACGAGCGCTGCTCATTAGGTCTCAAATTTTGTTAATACTACTGCAGCTCCTTTTTTATATTGATTGTATTATTTTATTTCTATTTCTCTTGTTTGTAAATATATTTTTATTCTGTATATTTAAATAAATAAATAAATAAATAAATAAGTAAATGAATAAATAAATAAATAAATAAATAAATAAATCCAATAAATCCTTTCGTAGTATATTTCAAAGGAGATACAGAAATTCGTTACAAAAGTAATGTCATCTCAGAAACCATGAAACATGACACCGATCCCTTTCACTTCTTTCAATCCGAAGCAATCAATTTCTTAAAGCAAGAATTCAACGATATGAAAAAAATCATCTACTTTTCCAATGGATCAAGTTCACAATACCAAAAAAAAAATAAATAAATAAATAAATAAATAAAATAAAAATAATAATAATAATAAAAAATAAAAATAATTGCTTACATGAAGACGATTATGGAATTAGTGCTGAATGACACTTCTTTGCAATGTCGCATGGTAAAGATCCATGTGTTGGCATTGGAGATACTGTTAAAAGACTTGCCACGAGAGTTAGCCTATACAAGATCCTATAACAACATAAAAAAAACTGTTTGATTAGTCACAAAAAACATTTCTAACGTGTCATTTATATTTTGTCCATTCAATAAGCACAAAAACCACACTGAAAATTTGCAGGCCAGATACCATAGTCTAAAACCAATAACTGGTACATTAAAATTATATTCTTTCATTCCGTTGTCAAAAACTGAAGATTTAGTAAAACAATTTTCTTTCAAGAAAGAAGGAAGGCGAATGAAAAGAAACATTTGAAAAGCATAATGTACAATTATTTGAAGATATCATAATAAGTAAATTAGCAGTGTTTCCTCGAGTAACTTGATCCGTACTGGGTGTAATGTTGCAACGTTCAGTCAATTATCCAGCGCCGATAAACCTCTTAGAGCGCTTTAACGCTTCCCGTCCACTGCTGCTGCGCCGACCGCTACACATTCTGTCATAAGTAATTAAATTTTCATTAAACAATTGGAGATCCCATTCTGATTTTTTTTGGAATTATTAAGAATACTTAAGTGCACCTAGTAGGCATTTTTTTATATTTTTAGTAGGGCTATTTCACATTGATGTATATGTTTTAAAAATTGAATTATAAAAATATATTTGAAATAATTATATTAAAATTAGTTAGTAAATATTTAATAAAAGACAGTACTTTAAGCTTTTAAATGCATTTAAAAAAAAAAAATTAACATCAATATCGTTAGAAATATGACGCTTTAAATGTTGCATTGTGCGACATTTTTAACGAATTTTAACATGTAATATTTTAAAAACATGTGGTCTTAGGAGGAAATAAAAATACACTTGTTGGTTTATGAGACCCATAGAGTTGGTAAAAAAAAAATATAAACGCAATTAGAAATATGAAAGTCAAAATTTGTATAATTTTGTGCGATTTGACGTGGAATGACTCAATGGAGACTGTTGACGGAAATAGGAGAAGCACAAAATGGCCGTTATTTTTCAGTCAGCGCCTTGGATCTATACATTTCAGCGGAAATATATAAGCCTACAGTCTAACAATGGGCTACCGGAAGGTTGCAAAAAAATATATATATTTACCTGTCGTTGGCTGGCTTAAACACACTTCTTCACGACTGTTCAATTGCTCACAAGCAGTAGCTAAGTGCTTTTGACTGAGCATAACGCCTTTGGGCAGTCCTGTTGTTCCACTAGAATACGGAAGTATTGCCATATCGTCAATATTTTCAGAGAAACGCACATTCGAAGTATCTATGCCATCCTGCAGCAACTCCATCAGGTCTATAACTCCAGCCGGTATCTGAGAGCTCTGTTCGATTCCTGGTGCTATGATTATGAGCGGATTCCACTTCCCGCCGACCATTCTGATAACTTTCATTATTGTTGAGTGGCTCAGAGAGATTGTGACAATAGCCTTGACCTCAGAGTCTCGAAGCTGTCGTAATATTTCATCTGGAAAAAAAAATCTATGTTACCAGATATACAGAGTAGCCGAAAAATGTATACACTTTTTGTTCATCAATAAATTTGTAACAAACTGGGATAAAATTTTCATTCTGGGGGAAATTGTAGCTTAATGTTGTCATAGTCCGGGTCAGCTTAGGCCTACTTCATACTCTAAAGATGAAACCTAACCATTTTCCCCCATTACTACATATGCTAGTGGATTGTGGTGATTTTCTAGTTTGCAGGTTGAATTTTCTTTTGCCAACTTCGTTTCGAATTTCGATACTGACAAATGTTAGTGATTTTGTAATTGGTATGTTGGCAGCTGAGACAAATATCGTAAATATCTGTTGGCACTAGAGCTCCATGAAATTAAAATTGTACTAGATTTCTGAGCCGAATACTGGAAGCTAGTGAAATTTGAACATACTAATAATTCATTAATATCAGTATTAATATTAATACATAATAGTTATTTTATGTGTTGCGTTGTGGTTATAATTCAAGACTATAGTCAGGTAAGTTTTCGGAGATAGTGGGCCTACTACATTTTTAGGTTAGGTCTCGTGAGTCAATTGTTTAGTCAAACCAACGAATTTCGTATTGCCAGACAAAATACTTGACATGTTATTCCCTTTCCCGTATAGTTTGCCTACGAAATATGTTACAAATTATTGAATTATTTAGAATAACTTTCCAACATAAAGTACGGTAAGTAAACAATTCATTTAGTACGTAGGATTGTATGATATCTGGTAACAGTTGGCAAGACTGCAATACTCGTATTTGCTGTTTAGGAACTGTTCTTATGTGACCCTCACTATAGTTGACAGTGATCAGATGAGCGCGCAGGTGTAGTGTGACAACAAAATGGCAGATGCAAGGTTGTCGTTCGAACAACGGAAGACGATTTTGAAGTCGTATTATAAGTTCGAAAAATTGACGATGTACGCGACAATGGCGGAACGAGTTTCAAACAATGCTGCTGACACGTTCAACAGTTGCGAGTATCCGGGACAAATTCGGAGCTAATGGTATTATACTGTTAACGATGTGCATGAAGGATGTTCCTGGCGACCTGTATCGAGGAAATGGTTTCGGACATGCCATTTCTGTCTCTGTGCACACAACTTTCTTCGTGATTGTTTGTATTACATAGGCTACTGTAGAAGGAAAAAGTATTTCCCAAGGGAAACTAATTATTACATGCAAAATTATTTCTAGTTTTCGTTACGATTTTAGTGGAAGATTTTACTTGTTCCAACACAGGTAAGAAAGAATTCCTCCTTCTTGAGTGACAAAAATTTGTAAACCTTTATTGTTTACTTACGTGAACTTCTTCAAATGCAGTTTCAGGTATACAAAAGTAAATTTGAATGTGGTAGTACAGAAAACTGAACGAAGGGAATATCCTTAGTATCCCATTATAAAACACTACTTTTCAATGTAGTTCTTTCAGCCACCACGAAGGCGTTGCCCTTAGTGCACTACAGGAGGCGAACTTCGTAACACCGTATAATGATTAATGGAGTAATTGTGGAATACCGGTAAAGTAAACAGGTATTCCTACCGGAAAACCTACCACTAAGGAGTTACCAGCGTGGAAAGCCGACGCTCTAGTCTAGCCGTTCTAGCCTTGATTACATAATATAATAGTACATTATGCAACGAGCCTATAATGAAGGTAATTAAGAAGTGAGTATGGATATTTATGAAACGAGCGCAAGCGAGTTTCATAATTTTCATACGAGCTTCTTAATTACCATTATAGGCGAGTTTCATACGACTTTTTATGCTCGACCATGTTTCTAACTTGATATTATTAATTTTATTGTATCTGACCTGGAGCAATGTCCCGTATGTTGTGAGATGTGCGCAGACGCGAAAGTATTGATTTTTTCCGAGGAACAGATGTCCACATTGACCTTGCTAGGCCATAAGAACCTACAGAGATAACACTGAAATAAAATTAGACATTGAAAAACGAGATGACAAATTGAATTTATTTGAATATTATTTACAATTACCGCTAATTATTATAGTAACAGAACATAACCTTCTGCGACAGTATTGGATATCCAGCCTCCGTGACTTTTCGCTAATTCTCTTTCCATTGCATATCCGAGAATAATCGAAACTTGCGGTTTTATAACGGTAGAAAGCTGACCTGTCATTGGCTGAACAGTTGTAACCTGAGTCGTCATTGGCTGAAAGACCTGACCTTTAATGAGTAGGTGTACTTTAATGACATGCATTAAAGGTCTGCTACCAGGTGTATAATTACTACATTTCGGCATGGTCGAGCATAAAAGTAATATTAGAAATGATTATTCGTTCAGCTTCGTGATACTCATTTTTAAGACCTCTCTGATCGTTCAATACAGGTCTCACTGTATCTCCATACAAACCAGCTGTGGAGGTCGGGTTGAGTGTAGTGACAACAATCCCCGCTTCGAGGGCTCCCAGGAAGATGATAGGCCATTCAGGAAAGTTGGGCATTATGATGGCTATTGTATCGCCGGGTTGCAGACCAATTCTGTACAGCGATGCTGCGAACCGTCGAGAGAGTTCTCTCGCTTCTGCGTACGTGTAGTTTCGTCCGGTGATGCTGCACTCCTACGAATTAAATGTGACAGAATTTAGTTATTTACGAGTGAGGTGGTAAAAGGCAATTTCGCAAAAATTACATTGTTTTGTGTTTCTCCTAAACCAGTGGTTCCCGACCTGGTGTAATTCTCAGAATGTGATAAAAGATAACTTAAAGACAGGCAACATTCAAAACATAGTGTTTCTGTTCTCGAGTTGAGAATGACGTCATACTTTCACGCCCACTATCTGATAACTAGGGCCGTGGCATCGGTATATTTCTATTAGATTGAAGGTGAACACACGACGACGGACAGAATGTAGTCGACGTGTTTCAAGTACAGGCAGCGGAAGCGAATTTGACACACGCCTAAGCAAGCACGTTCCGTGTTTTGTATATGATTATTGCGTATTATAAAATCAAGACAATAGGCTACAATTATTGTATATAAGGGTTAATATCGAAAAGGTATAAAATGCTGGTGAGGTTAAGAATAATTTTTGGAAATCATACTTAAATTGTCACAAATGTGGTAAAACATAAGTCTGAAAAGATGTATATATATATATATATATATATATATATATATATATATATATATATATATAGAGTTCTACATTACAGTTTTAGAATGCCGAAAACGTATATGGCGTACAATTTGCTTTCCCTTTATTTAACTGTTACATTAATTTATTTATCACATCTATTCCGTACCTTACTTTTCTTGCATATTTGCGTGGTTTCGGTTGCTGCTGCAATAAACAACAACATTCATTTTCAAAGTTTCAAATGAAAATGACCGCCGAGTGTCGGATAGTATAACCTTGTATGCGAAAAAACTGCGTTCAACATCGGTTGAAACCAAGGGCGCATATGTAAAATATTTCACATCATCCATTTCTACATCATAACGCTAATGTTAACTACATTAACTACATTAACAATTAACTATTGTGAACGCTCACATTTAAATATATTTATTTTAACATTTCCGTTCTCGTTGTCGTTTCCATTTCCGGTTTATTGTGAACCAGCCTTTATTTGCTTAAAATAAAGTAATTTTTTTATTTAAAAGTGCATATTTTGTTATTTTTAGTGCATAAATGCTTGTTTTAAAGTCCATACGTGCATGCATATTTTGCCGTTTTTAGTGCATATGAATCCTTCCCCTAATAATAACCATAGCGTCATGTGAATTACATTACCCAACTAAAGAAAATATTTAAAATCTTACAAAAGACCAAACATAAAAAGCCGAGATTACTTATGAGACGATCTAATAATACTAAAGTTCCTTGTGGAATTAAGTTAGACAATCATGTGTTGAATATTACTGATTCAATAAAATAAAGTTTGAATGGGCCGTCAATGCTTATCTGTATTTTGTAACGATGTTACAATTTATTAATCACATGAACGTTTTCGGCACATGTGTGTGCCACCTTCAGATGTTGGAAATCTGAAAATCGGAAAGTGACAACGCGACATTGTAAGAAATTGTAAAAACTTAAGTCGGCAGAAGAAAACAACATCATTGTACTAAAACACCTAATAACTGGAATCCATAATACGCAAGTATCTTACACGCCATGACCAACTTTTCCAAGTGTTTATCATATGTGACTGTGAATGACATTAAGCAATCAATGAACATCGCCTATTAATAGACGTAATTTATGGCTCAAATTCTATTTGTTATTCTGATTATATCTATCTTACCTGGTAGTCTATTAATGTGCAACTAGGTAATTAACTTGATATTTGAAGTCATTCTACTTCATCTGATAACGTCATAACTGTCAGCTTTTATTTATTTAAAATGTTTATTAATTATGTGAACTATAATCCATTACGAAAGGATAATGTTTTAATCGACTGTTTTTAATTGTTTTACTTAGTATTGTATGCTATAATTATTTTAACTGGCAATGGGTGTATTGCAATAAGGTCATTTATGTATAGGCTAAATATAACGGTTATGTCGACAGCATGTGTAACCATTATGGCATTGTTAATATGTAGTATATTTTCCAACATCTGAAGATGGCACGCACATGTGCCGAAAACGTTCATGTGATTAATAAATTGTAATATTGTTACAAAATACAGATAAGCATTGACGGCCCATTCAAACTTTATTTTATTGTAGCTTGCTTATCGGACAAACTCGTAACAAAATGAAATTACTGATTCAGTTTTTCGTACCTCATTAGGCAGGCGCATTTGTTAGCTGATCCGAAGTTGCACTCGGGCATGGGTTGGACTCTTTTCCGAGATGTTCCAAAACCACAAGGGGAATATCAGGTCATTTATAGCGTCCTGGCCACATCTCGCCAGATACCATCTTGCTATCGCAAATATTTTCATCGACGCTAAATGACCTAGCAATTGATACTGCGTCGTTAAACAATCAGATAAAAATATACTGATTCCAAGAAAACGTTTAATTTTAATTTTCTACCTATGTTTTCAACTTACGAGGGCAACTTTATCCGGCCACTCGTCGATTCTGCTCCACACGTACTCTGGCAGGGACACAGTTGGCACAGTGACGTCAGGATACGCCGACTTGACGATTTGTGTGACGGCCGGAGACAGACTAAGAAGACGGCGATTCTCCTGTCTTCTCAAGAGCTGCAATCCACATCTCAGAAGGCTTCTTCGACAATGCATTTTCTGCTACTGCAAGTTTAAGGGATAATATCGTTCAGTGAATGATAAAATCTAAAGACGGTGGGAGGAGGGGTGACAAGAACAATAAGTGAAGGTTAAAAAAAAAAAGACGGTACTACTTTACACTTTTTAAAAACATTTATCCTTCCTAATTATCTATATATAGTTTGAACTTGTAATGGAAATTACGGGAAAACGGCTGAACGGATTTTATTAAATGACCCCTCATTTTGAAGCTTGGAACCCAAAGTTTTTCAGAAAAATAGCAGTTTTCAGTGAAATGTCAACTTTTCAACATAATGTTCCTATTTTCTAAGATCCATATGTCGTCACTATTAATTGCATTTCAGAATAAAACAAAACACACACTACAGTAAACAATATTACACGAAGACCATGATCTGCAAGAATGCTGACATATTAGAGCTCAAATTAAATTGGTTATTAAAAACTTTAAGACTTAAGGCTGGTTCAAAATAAACCGGGAATAGAAACGACAACGAGAACGAGAACGAAAATATTGCTAAAATAAATGTATTTAAATGTGAGCATTCACTATTAATTATTGTGAATGCTCACATTTAAATACATTTATTTTAGCAATATTTTCGTTCTCGTTCTCGTTGTCGTTTCCACTCCCGGTTTATTGTGAACCAGCCTTTACTGAAAATAATTTACAGGTCTGATTCTGTGGTGTGTAATTTTCTGAGTACAGCTGTGTATTGGACATTAGAAACTACAAAATTTGAGGTGGTTTGATGACATTATTAACATTAGAAATTAAATAGTATTATAGTTAATGCCATGCTGTGACTATTTTTCATTAATTATACATATTAATGCTATATTGACGATATGAAAGTGAAACTTTTTGGCGTTATGTAAGTAGATGTAGAGAATATCTTAAATTAAATCTTCATTTCTATAATTTACCGAGTGGCGGCTATATATAAAGTACAAAACTTACGTAAGATAATAATATTGTTATTAAAAATCAAATATTTTTATAGTTATTAATCAAGTGGGGTTGAGTCTTTTTCATATATTTAATTGCGATGTGGAGTAGATATTTATATGCGTGATTCTCTTCAGTATTGGCTCGAGAGAGCGCAAAAATTAGAGTTCCTAAGGAAAGACCAAAAGGTATTACTTACTGATAAAATAAAAGGCCTACAGGATTTTGTAGTCTCCCGATCATTTCAGCAAGATCTCTTAGCAAGATAAAATGATTTTACCCTCTACATTTCAAGGTAGTTTACGAAACATGCAGGAGCTATACCAAGATGCTATGTCTATTGTTCGAAAGCATAGCAAACCTGACATTTTTTAACTTCCACCTACTATCCACAATGACCTGAAATAACTATTGCTTAACTCCCACATGAAAAACCCACTGATCGTCCTGACATTGTTACTTGCGATTTCGAGTTGAAACTCAAAAACTGAAGGCGGATAGGTTCAAGAAAAAGTGTTTGGCATAAAAAACCATTCAGAGGGGTATGTTTCATTATTATGGAAGCAAATAACTTTCAAAATGCCTGGTATTCTTCGTTGAAAATAAATATGAAAAAATTGACCTTCTAACGAACTTAGTTTGCAGCATTCGCTGCACAAGCCACTAGTTAGGTATAAAAGTCGTGATTAGTAACGTGTAAGGGCAACTTCTACGATAAGCATAGGCCATGTTATGGGCTCGGTACCCACCTGGGTGGATATTTTTCGCAGTGAATGTCCTTTGTTGCACGGAGACGGCCTGCAACAGAAATCTCTCCCGGTAAGCGTCTGTAGCACGTTGATATTATTTTTGTATGTGTCGTACTTCTGAAAGGATGAAACGAAAAATAGTTCTGTGAACGGGTGGCGTTGATGCAATATACTTACTTACTTACTGGATTTAAGGAACCCGTAGGTTCATTGCCGCCCTCATATAAGCCCACCATTGGTCCCTATCCTGATCAAGATTAATCCAGTCTCTACCATCATATCCTACCTCCCTCAAATCAATTTTAATATTATCTTCCCATCTACGTCTCGGCCTCCCCAAAGGTCTCTTTCCCTCCGGCCTCCCAACTAACACTCTATATGCATTTCTGGATTCGCCCATACGTGCTACATGCCCTGCCCATCTCAAACGTCTGGATTTTATGTTCCTAATTATGTCAGGTGAAGAATACAATGCATGCAGCTCTGCGTTGTGTAACTTTCTCCATTCTCCTGTAACTTCATCCCTCTTAGCCCCAAATATTTTCCTAAGAACCTTATTCTCAAACACCCTTAACCTCTGTTCCTCTCTCAGAGTGAGAGCCCAAGTTTCACAACCATACAGAACAACCGGTAATATAACTGTTTTATAAATTCTAACTTTCAGACTTTTTGACAGGAGACTAGATGACAAAAGCTTCTCAACCGAATAATAACAGGCATTTCCCATATTTATTCTGCGTTTAATTTCCTCCCGAGTGTCATTTATATTTGTTACTGTTGCTCCAAGATATTTGAATTTTTCCACCTCTTCGAAGGATAAATCTCCAATTTTTATAGTTCCATTTCGTACAATATTCTGGTCACGAGACATAATCATATACTTAGTCTTTTCGGGATTTACTTCCAACCCTATCGCTCTACTTGCTTCAACAAGAATTTCCGCGTTTTCCCTAATTGTTTGTGAATTTTCTCCTAACATATTCACGTCATCTGCATAGACAAGAAGCTGATGTAACCCGTTCAATTCCAAACCCTCTGTGTTATCCTGAACTTTCCTAATGGCATATTCTAGAGCGAAGTTAAAAAGTAAAGGTGATAGTGCATCTCCCTGCATTAGGCCGCATGGAAAAGCATCAGATAGAAACTGGCCTATACGGACTCTGCTGTAAGTTGATGCAATATAACAAAACAAAAGAAATGACTGGAATTTCTCATGCAAAAGTCTTATGCTTGCTATCAATTATGAACTTGTTCTCGTAGATAACGTAGCAAGACTTATCTTTGGTTATTAATGGAGAAAAATTCGCTCCGGCGCACAGTGGTTCGAAATACAAATCTAGCAGGACAAAATTAATAACTCTCCTCGTTTCTAACGGATTTTCATAAAATTTTGTATATAGGTCACAATTGGCATTTTGCATTTGCGTGTAAACTCTGATTACGATTGGATAAAATAAACCACCCTTTCACAAGGGTTGAATTTTAAAGAATTATAATAATTTTACAAAACTGATTTTCGCAGGGATTGGAACGAAATCACAAATGCATTATATACTTTCTATTTAATTTTAATGTGTGAAAGATGCTAAAAATACACAACAGTCGTAGATATTGAGTCAAATATCATTTAATTTTTAAAATAAAATAGCCTATATATTAATACAATTTTAACAAAACCGCTAACTCTGGTTAAATAAACCTACATTTGAAATATTTACAGATATTTTAGAGAGTTGTAACTCTATTAATTTTCAAACATAATCATCATCATCATCACCATCGTGATCCTGGAGCAGTCTCAGTACATCTACAACAGAAGATACACTTTTTCTACTCTTTTGGCGTTAGATACGAAGACTGCTTACCATCGGACCAGAGGAAATTCCATCAAATCCATCGTCGTATCGGCTCTACAAAATCTGCGCGCGTAATAAGCTTATTCCCTGAAATTCTTGTAGTCTTTATATCGGAGTTGTTGGGGTTCCTCGGACATCATCCCAACAAAAGTACGGCTTCCTTTATCAACAGCGCATCATGGATAAGTATTTTATGCACACTTTGCGGCATATAATACCACTTATATTTCTGGATGTATAATTCTACAGTGCCCAAACAGTATTTTTTTCAAACTCTCCCACTGGCGATTGTTTTAAGCAATGGTCGGCAAAGATTACGTCATATAAAATGCAGCCCGCAATACGCAGCAAAAGGGAATGTAGGAGAGGAGGATATCCAGATTGCTTAACGTTGAATGAACAAGTGTTGGCTAAGGGGAGGGAAATCATGCCTTACCCCTCCGCCCTGCTTGTATATTTGGATGCTCACTTACTTTCTTTGAACGTTTCTAAAACAAAATTAATACCATTTTCATTAACATCACATGGCCTTGAGCAACTAGAAATAAATAATAATATAAGTATAACTATACATGATTGTAACCTACCTACTTGCTCATGTAACGCTTTGAGTATATCCTCACAAGTTAAATATTTAGGCATTATTATTGACCAACATTTAAAATGGGACAAGCATATCTCCTTTCTGTGTAACAGATTGCGTAAAACAATCCACAAATTTTCCATTCTACGCTCTTATTTACCTGTTTATGTTCCGCGTACTGTGTACTTAGCTCTGTTTCAATCAATAATTCAGTATGGTATTTTAGGTTGGGGAGGAATGGCAAAATCGACTCTCCGTCCTTTAAATCTGCTCCAAAAAAGAATTATCAAAATTTGTCTATATAAACCTTTTGATTACCCAACAAAATTAATTTTTCAGGAATTTGGCGTATCAAATCTAGAACAAATTTATAAACAAAAATTGCTGATTTACTTCCATAAAAACCACAATAAATTTAAATATGATCCTCATGAATACCAGACGAGACAAAACTACAGTTTCTTTCTAAATACTCCCAAATGCCACACAACTGCTGGATTAAAACACAGCAGAAATTTTGGACCCAAAATATATAATACATTAATTAGAGCTTACCCTGAGCTAAGTACACTTAACACACATAGATTTAAGAAACAAATCAGATTAATTATTTAATTGTTTAAGCCAATTGAGTTAAAATTGTTACTCTAATATTCATGTACTTCTGTATTTTCTACTTGTATATAGACCCTGTTATTACATGCTGTATGTATTTTACCATTTATTAATGTGATTGTGCTCAATGAACTCTCGTAATTTTGTGATATATTTTGTATAACTGATCTGAACTGCGCCCGAGCACGAGCTTCTGCTCTTTCGGGCTGCAATGCCTAATGTAGCTCAAGTGTATAGTATTAATAAATATTATTATTATTATTATTATTATTATTATTAAGGGGTTGATTCGCGAGTAACGAAATGACGACCACTGGTTTTAAAGATGGTTCCAAATCACCGAATTAAGCCTTCATCTACGCCAGTAGCTTCTGATGCCAAACCTGAAGAACCTCCGCGCGCTAATCCCGTCATTAGTCGTACCAAATTCTGGTTTAGGAATGTCGACAAGAAGTCCCATTTCTTTACGTAAGCGATCTTGTTTTCTTTTCTTTCATTCATTTTCGTGGTCCTTTCTGAGTAAAAACTTAACACTTGCTTTACCATTTCTGCTGCATCAGGCCTATATGTTGGTCTTAAATCGATTTCTGCGACAAGAGCAATCTCATCAACCAAGTTTGTTTCCACCAAAGGTCAGCTTCCTTTTCTGACTTTTCTCAGCACATTCACGAAACGGCTTTTGTGGACGATCTTTGTTTTTTCGTTGATAGACACAGTCTATTTTTTTTAAAAAGTCATTTTAACACTTAACCAATCCTTGTATTTCCTTAAGAAAATGTTGTAATACATAGAGGCAATTAGTCCATTGCTCTTTAAGTTTCATTCAGAATTCAGCACTTTTTTCTGCACCAATTTACGATCATGTCCCTCAGAATCTCCTAAACCATTTTCATTAATACATACTCAAACATACAGGCTAATCTTCTTAAAATATTATTTTCTTTTCACGAAATGTCAACTAGTTCTCTTCTTAGAATTCCGTCCACCATTACTAAAATATAAATAAAAGGAGAAGGTGGTTGAAGTTGGTTATAAAACCTTTATAATTACATACCTAAATGACTAGTGTAAACGCTGAACCTGCTTTGACAGTGGCCTTTTGTGGCCTTTGCTTTTGCGGGTCTGCTACAGCAAATAAAATTTTAAAAATTTTCATGGAACACTTCTCTGTGTTTTAATGAGTTTTATAACTAAATAACACAATGTTAAAGTTCCAAAATGCACTAAATATGTAGGGAAATACCTGTAGTTTTATTCATCGAAACTCGAAGGGGATTGGCAATATATCTTCACACATCAATGTTCCGAAGGTAACTTGCCTGGCGATGCTAACGAGAAGAGTATGTCTGTGCTGAACACTTGACTTCTACCTGCTCCTGCGCAGACCACAATAATTTTTATGAAAAACTGAATACAATCGTAGATACACGACTATTTAGGATTATAGAACTGCAGTATTTATATTGTTTTGAAGATCAAACATTTATACCTTTTGTCCAGTCAGATTTGAGTTTGGAACCACTGTGCGGCGCCGGAGATCGAACCCGTGACCCCTAGGGTCAATATATATGTCGAACATGGAGTGAGGCCACTAAGGGAAATTACCAAAGGAGAAAGATTCGATCCGGTGCTAGTGATTGAGCCTCGGCGTAGCTCAGTGGTTAGACCGCCCAGTGCGTGGAACTGGGGGTTCCTTGTTCGATTCCCGGCGCCGGAGCGAATTTTTCTCCATTAATAACTAATGGTAACTATAGCAGATAATTCTATGGGGCCAAAAAATTAATGTTTACGAAGACTTACCTTGTCAAATCGTAGAATCACACGACTCTTCACGGACCAGCAATCAGTTCGTGTGTTGGTAATTGTTTATCTCTTTTTCCCAAATCTTCTGCAATGTTCGTACTTTTAAATGTGGGGGTGACAACTTTGAATCTTGAGGCTATGTACTGCACTTTCCAATATTTGTTACAAGGACTGAAACAAGTATAATATATATATATAGTGTGTCCGTGAGTATGCAAATTATTATCATGCAGAAACCGTAGTTCCAGCTGTGGTGACGTAGGTGTATGGATTTATTACCTCCACAAATAAACTATAGCCTAATATACCATAAGCTGCAAGATAAATATGTTTATTATAAATGTCTTCAATAAAGTACAAGTACTCTTAAATTTCACACTGCACACGATAGGCAAATGAATAATTTTGCTTGTTGATGAAGAGAATCATTATCGCATCATATTCGGTCGAAGTTCGAAGGTCAACCAGGTCAGATTTACAGTCACTTCCCCTCGCAGACTTAAGTGCAGAATACCGGAGCGGGCGTATGGTAATTGCGTAGAAATCGCCAGCTGTTTACATATGCCACTTTTGAACTACTCTTACATTTCGTAGGCATTACTGTTAACCCTGATACTTGTTACGGATTAACGTTGCTTTATGACGGTTGAGGCAAAATATAGAAGAGTTATGGCGAAGGTATATTGAAGGGTAGCGGGGAACTTATCCTAGCCCCCCGCAGTGTCATTCATATATATGTGTGTATATATATATATATATATATATATATATATATATATATATATATATATATATAGTGAAATTTTCAGATATAGGTCTATTTATTTAGTAGCCTTACAGAATGTTTTCGTAAATCTAATATACCGTAAATACGTATTACTGGAGATAGTGTATTGAAAATTTTGAAAACATTCTCATGGAAATTGTTTGTAAGGAAATGAATTAACAAAGCAACTACTGTTACATCATAAGCAAAAGATACGTGCCCATGTGTTGTAAAAATGTCAGGTCTACAGCTTCAACACATTTGGATAAAATAATTTAATATTCTGATGATAGGAAGTTGCTCACCATTATTACCTTAAAAGCATAATGCGATAAGTGTTTTGTTATGGAATATTAGTTACACTTAATACATATACAGCACCTAGGTAACTTTTCTTTGTACTGTAATATTGTTTTGATTGGTTTATTGATTACTTTTATAAGGCTAAAGGTACCATCAATATCAATTTCAACTTATCATGTACTCAGTCTCTTTTTTTTTTTTTTTTTTTTTTTTTTTTTTTGGGATATCACTTTCTTTATGAATGATGTGTTTCATACATTTAGTACAGTATAGTTGTACTATTATGGAATTTATGTAAATATTCCTTCTTAACTCTTTATTATGTTATTAACGTTTAAAACACAACTTCAATATTAAGAAATTGGTATTAGTGCTTTTGTTTTACAGACAATATAGATTATATCAAACAGAAAGAAGCTATATGAAAATAACGACATAAAATTTCACGTTCCGTTAGAAGTTTGTGCACCACTGTTTTCTTAATCCAACAGGCTGCTTATTCATATACACAACCCTTCCTCTTTCCATACTTATCGCTTGATGCTCGCTCACGACGTCAAGGTCAGAAAAGTGCGCTTGCTTTGACATCACTGCTATAAGGTAACATATAGGCTACAGTAAATTAAATTTGTCTTCTTCCATTTCAAGATAAACTCCTCAATGCTACATAATTTTGACACGGTGGAAAAAACATTTACAAGCAATGAAAGTCACGGTACTATAACATAAATTGGAAATCATTTCAGTTATTGAGAATGAAATACTAGAATGCCATATATACAATCAAGAGTACTTCAAAATCATTTGTTTATAATAAAATAAAATAAAAATTGGTTTCTAAAAATAAATAAAAAATATGAAAATAATAAATCGCCACCGGCGTAGCTCAGCCGGCTAAGGAACTTGCCTTCCGACCCGGAGTTGCGCTCGGGCGTGGGTTCGATTCCCGCTTGGGCTGATTTTATATGATTCTTTTTTTTTTTTCAAGGTTTTCCCCAATTGTAAAACAAATGTCAGATAATCTATGGTAAATCCTCGGCCTCATTTCGCCAAATACCATTTCGCCCACACCAATACCATTGACACTAAATAACCAAGTAGTTGATACAGCATAGTTAAATAACCAAGTAAAAAACTAATAAATATAATTTTAGTTACTTGTTAAAATTCAAATAGACTACTACTGTATTCGAACACCATCTATACTAGAATGAGCATCTCGAAAAAATATAAATTAATACTAGGCCCTAATTATTTCTAACAAAATGACTTCCAGGAAAACATTGACACACAGAAATAAAAAAAAATGAAAAATTACGAACAAAAGATCATCATGATATAAATAACAATATAAAAATTGTTATAAATAACACAAAATAAAACAATTTGGAGGCAGAAAAACGTAGACATGAATTTTATGTCCTGGAATTGTCATGACCAGGCTTCGGTCTAGGGACACAGAGTAACCAGTATGAGGTTAGAGTACATGAAGTATAAATGACGTCATGACCTGTGTGGAATGACTGCAACAGCACAGGTAGGTCCGTAATGTACATTACCGTTGTGTGTATTGCTGCTTGGCTGCGGTACGTGTAACAGGCTTCGGCGTAGGGACACCTGATTGAAGGTTACAACTCACGTTAATACTTTAATGGTAGACATTTATTGTCTACACTAGGAATGTACTGTATATACTGCATCTGTACAGGGTGAAATATATTTTGTGCCGTACTGTGACGGACTGTTTACATGTTGAGAGACGAAGTAACGACGCGCTCCATCTCCCACTCCACTCGACAAATACAGCTATATCTTCCATGCGTTCAGAATTTCATGCGTTTCTGTGTCCAGGACCGATCCTGGTCATGACACAGGCTACCAATGGAAGTAACAAGATCACCTCAAATAATGTGAATTACATCTTAAATTGGACTAATTACTTATGTTATTGTTAATTCAAATTGTTAGTTGACATATAACGGACAAATACATGGAATTTCAAAAAGAAATGTGAAGAAAAATAAAAATAATACTGAAAATTTGTTTGTGGGGTAATCCCATTATCCCTCTTGGTAGCACGAGGTTTAATTTGCACTCAACATAAATCTTAGTCTTTTGTTATTTCTTATATAATTGCAATGCAGTTTGAGAGTACGCAAATAAAACAATTGTATTTTGGGGGTACGCAAGCAAAAAAGTTTGAATACCCTACGTTATACATTTTTTTAAACATATCTACCTCCACCATCTATATTTCCCAATCTCATAGCTAACCTAACCGTATTGTAAGCCTATAAAATTTGTATTAGGTGAATGGAGTGAAAAAATTAATAGAATGCTGTTCCTCCTGCCAACATAACAGTTAGAAAATCACTACCAGCTGTAGTATTTCTCAGTATCGAAATTCGAAACGAAGTTAGCAAAAGAAAATTCAACCTTCAAACTAGAAAATCACCACAGTCCACTAGCATATGTAGTAATGACAGTGGCGGTGCGTCAATAAGAGCACAAAAGCACGTGAAGACCTTGTTTCCATGGATGCAAGACTAGTTTTATTATTTAATACCGTATTGACGTAGTGGGGATGTATAATATCAGAATCGAGTATTTTAAATTTTCCACATCTTGCGTAAACTTCTTGTGTAAACTTGGCAACGTGTGTTCACATACAAGCCGTGCTCTTTTCAAGGAGATTACAGGAATTGCACGCATGCGCGAGACAAAATTGCCTTTAGCTGGGCGCTAATGACTCGCCAAGAGCACAAAGCGTTAAGTGAACAGTGAATCTATCCTACAGATGTCAGATGCATCGATACCTATCGTTCATGTGCTGTATCTCGAGGTAGAAAAATTTAATAGTCTGTATATTAGCCTGTAGGTGTCAGTATTTCTCATTGCCGAAATGTTTAGTTTGTATGGGTGTGTGTACAGTGCTGCTACGAGTGTGTAGTTTGTGAATTACTATACTTCAATATTAGCATAATAGCATAGTGTAGCTTTCAAACACTGCTGGCTGATTGTGACAGTGGTGTGAATTTAAGCATCTGTATGGTAGTCTATAATATTTACTGGCATGTATTTATAGTAATCAGTCTATGCGAATAGGATTACAGAAGGTCTAGTGGTATAGGTCATAGTGTATCATTATGCTGTGAACCAAAATATATTACTGAACACACGCTTTTGTAAATAACGGTACTGTGGTATGCATTAATTTTCATCAAATGTAAACAATGAAGTCTGTTCAAGCAATTTTGAACAGTAAAGAACTGGGTAAACTAACTTACCAGGAAAAGTTAAAAATAAAAATATTGGTTATTATTATTATTATTATTATTATTATTATTATATTTTGAATTTATACACTGTTTTTCGATAATGAAACATTGGAATCATGACATTTCATATTAAACGTACGATTTTACATTCTCCATGTTCAGATGGATATCAGAATTCCTTAGTCAAAGATTCATTGCCACTAAATTCAATAATTCTCTTTCTAGTTACAGACAAACATATCGAGGTCTACCTCAAGGCGCTGTCCTCAGCACAACTTTATTCAATATTTATATAAATGACTTACCCTCCCTATTAGAGGAATCAAACATGACAACAGCACTATTTGCAGATGATATAGTTTTGTGGACTTCCGGATCTACCAGACATAGAGACAAAATTCAAAATTCTGCTCTTAAGGCTCTCAATCAACTACATGAATGGAATACATCAAATTTGATGACATTCAATTTAAGCAAAAGTAACTACCAAATATTTTCACTCGGAAAAAAAGAAAGGGAATTCAATATCCAATACAATGGCCAACACCTTCCTAGGACTTATGAATCCAAATATCTTGGACTTATTTTCGATAATAAGTTAACATGGAGCAACCATTTGAAATACATTTCTGAAAAAGCTCGTAAAAGATTCTCCCTTCTAAAAAGACTAGCAGGAAAGAAATGGGGACGCTCTAGGAATACTTTGAACACTACATAAAAAATGTTTATACAGCCAGTGCTGACATACTGCGGAGAAATTTTAATTACTTCACCTTTCATAAACGACATAGAATATGTTCAAAACCAAGCTCTCAGACTCATTACTGGTGGAATCAAGACAACTCCAATAGATTCTATGAGATTCCTCACTAATATTAACAGTATCAAGTCCACACCTGTGCAGTAACGGTTAGAGCGTCTAGCCGCGAAACCAGGTGGCCCGGGTTCGATTCCCGGTCGGGGCAAGTTACCTGGTTGATGTTTTTTCCGGGGTTTTCCCTCAACCCAATATGAGCAAATGCTGGGTAACTTTCGGTGTTGGACCCCGGACCCATTTCACCGGCATTATCACCTTCATCTCATTCAGACGCTAAATAACCTAAGATGTTGATAAAGCGTCGTAAAATAACCTAATAAAAAACAGTATCAAAATGACAATAGAAGAAAAAGCACTGATTCAATATGAAAAACTTATCAGATTACCAGGAAACAATTGGCATTCATACAGTCCTCTCTGTAGATTGAAAACTCAAAAAAAAGTTTCATATCCATTGTTCAAGAATTAAAAGAAAACTTACAAATTAAACCAAACCTTTTAACTCTATTAAATATAGAATATAATCTAAATTTAACAGAAGAATTACTGAAATCAGAAGTAAACACTGAAATACTGAAATAATTGTCTTTAGAGACAATTAATATCAGGTATCCTCCACAAAACTGGCTTCATTTATACACCGACGGATCCTTGATCTCCAGAGAACAAGGTGCCGGTGCAGGTGTTACGTGCTGTCTCTTCTCACTTTATAGATCACTTGGATATGGAACAACAAGTTTTGATGGTGAAATCATTGCAATAAGTGAATGTCTCAGGAATCTTCTATGCCACATCAATAAATTTAAGAATGCAGTTATATTGTCAGACTCCAAAGCAGCTATTCTGTCAATCGTCTCTAAACACACACCTTCATCTCAAACAGCAGAAATAACTAAAATGCTCTCTCAATTAATATCACTCAATAAAAGAATTGTATTCCAATGGATACCATCCCATTGTGGAATCCTGGGAAACGAGAATGCGGATGCTTTAGCAAAGAAGGGCAGCACTGCTACTTACAGACCTGTTACTAAATCTACGTATTACTCTGTGAAGAGATTTATTAAATCTACATACTTAGACTTCAACAAACAAAATTTGATAACACAATTCCAAGGGAAAAAATGGAACTCTCTGCATCAAAATCCACAGTTAATTCCCGATTTACCACGAAAATCGTCTGTAGCTGCATTTAGATTGGCAACAGGCCATGATTGTTTGGCTAAACACCTGCATAGAATTGGAATATATCAGTCCCCTAACTGCCCATTGTGCAACTCAAACCAAGAAATGAATTCGGAACACCTCAAAATCTGTGCTTCATTGGCTGGTCATGATAATATCTTTGAAAAATTTTGGAGTGCAAGAGGTCAAATGACTTTATTGTCAAACGCCTGGCATTAGAAAACAACAACAACAACAACATTCTCTTCGGTTTTGGAACAGAAAATTGTGAACACACGTAATATTTTATCACTAGCCACCACTGAGTAATGTGGGGAAAGTGATTAGGTTTCACCCTTACGGTATTAAGTAAGCTGATCCGGACTATAGCTCCAGTCCTGAATTTTATTTCTCTAAGCTTGAGCATGCACAATCGCTCAGGGCATATCCAGTACCCGCTATGTCTACCGTTGAAAATATGATCACAATAAATTCATGATATACATCCTAGATCATATATGTAACAGATGGCTCATTCCTATCGGCAGCACTTTGAAGAGAACAACCGCCAGGATCGCCACCCGTCCGCCCTAAACGAACACGAGATGGCAGTACAATCGCTAATGCAATTCAAATGGCAGTTATGACGTGACTCCTTATGTACAACTAGATGGCAGCATAGTAAACCTGTCATAAGTTGTTACTGTCTAAACCTATAAGGCCGAGCTATCTGGGTATATTTGATCTAGGTACAGGCTACATGTAGGTACTGTTTCAGAAAGTATTTCATGTTCGAAATTATTATTATTATTATTATTATTATTATTATTATTATTATTATTATTATTATTATTATTATTATTATTAAGTATCGTCCAAATGGAAAGCGGTCACTTGGTCGACCTCTAAAAAGATGGCAAGAAAATCGCTTTTTCAGGCTGTAACAGTTCTTTTGGGACTAGTACTTGACAGGATGATGATGATGATTATTATTATTATTATTGTTATATTTATTATTATTATTATTATTATTATTATTATTATTATTATTATTATTATTATTATTATTATTAGTAAGTATCGTCCAAATGGGAAGCGGTCACTTGGCCTCTAAAAAGATGGCAAGAAAATCGCTTTTTCAGGCCGTAACAGTTCTTTTGGGACTAGTACTTGACAGGATGATGATGATGATTATTATTATTGTTATATATTATTATTATTATTATTATTATTATTATTATTATTATTATAATATCATATAGACCTACTCTATGGTATCAGTGTTTGTTCAGAACGTCCTTTCAATTCTGGTCTTAATGTGGCGAGACTGCTTGCTCGTGCGGTAGCTTAAGGGGAGAGGATGGTATTTTTTGATGAAAAATGAGTAAATTAAAAAAAAATCTTTAAAATACTCTGTGATATATGTGGAATGCATAGCACAACATTTTGTGGATATTTGTACCCTTATCGGATGTTGAGTCGCCATTTTTAAACTTCCTGCGTTATGGATTTTTAAATCACTCGCCCACTTTTTATTGTTGTTTCCGGTAAATTAAATTAAAAAAAAATCTTTAAAATACCCTTTGATATGTGTGGAATGCATTGCATAACATTGTGAGGGTATTTGTGCCCTTATCGGATGTTGAGACGTCATTTTTAAACTTCCTGCGCTATGGATTTTTAAATCACACGCCCGCTTTTATCGTTTTCCAGTAACTTCATTTTTTTCTACATTGCCAGACAAAAATGGATATAATTTCTGAACTATTAAAGATACATGCATGAAATTTAGAACACACATTCTTTAGACTATTAGGAAATTTTCTCTATAACAGAATTTTGTTAATTGATTTCATTTAAAAAATACGTCCGTTTGTGTGCAAGAAAGGAAATCAGAAAATAGTTATTATATTTTAATTGTTTATTTTACAAACGTAAGGACTAATATAAAAATTCTGTTACAGACAGTTTGTAGAACATGCTTTTGCAAATACATTGCAAAAAACTGTTTGAATCTATCTTTAAAAACGGTTTAGATATATCGGATTTAGTACAATCCTGCATTGGGTATTTTTTTTTTAATTTGGGCCCCCAAATAATTTTTTTTTATATTTTTATTTGGTTGAGTTTCCACAGCTATGAGCTCTCTACATACAAAAAATTAATATTTTACACCAAATAGGAAAGAAGTTTTAAAAAATACCATCCTCTCCCCTTAACCGAACGTAATGGGACAACTTAAGGCAACTCAACACAGACACAAGTAAAAGACACATACCTAATTCCAGCTCGAAGTAAATAATTTATTCTCCACTTCTTGTCAGGAATCAAACCCGGTTCAGCTTGAGTTACAGATGAAGGTACCTCTTCTCGATACTCACCGGAGGACTAACAGCTAATGGTTAAGTAATTTAGATTTTCAACGAAAGTAAGAAATTGCAAGCGTTGTTAGCTTCGTCTTTCCAAGTCACGCTGCATCACACGGAAGCTGATTTGTACTCTTAATTCTTACTATTAAATTTACTGAAAACAAGAGAACACGATGGAAGATTCAGAAGATTTCAATAAATAAATTTGTGCGAGATCGTGCGCATTTGCTTGGTTTCAGTGGCGGCTCGTGATAAAATATTATGTGTGTTTACAATTTTGTGGTTCAAAAATCGAAAAGAATTTGAAATTGTACGTTTAGTCTAATATGAAATGTCATGATTCCAATGTTTCACTATCGAAAATAACCGTATATAAATTCAAATCGACATATAATAATAATAATAATAATAATAATAATAATAATAATAATAATAATAATAATAATAATGAAACTCAATTTTTCTATTTCCAATTTTTCCTGGTACTTTACCCAGTTTACCCAGTTCTTTACTGTTCCAAATTTAATTGAACAGTGTTCATTGTTTACGTTTGTTAATAATGAATACATACCACAGTCCCGTTATTTACAAACGCGTGTGTTCAGTAATATATTTTGATTCACAACACACTGATACACTATAGCCTATACCAGTACTGTAATCCCATTCGCATAGATTACTATAAATACATGCCAGTAAATATTATTCTTAAATATTATACATTACCATACAGATACTTAAATTCATACCACCACCATAGTCAGCCAGCACGTGTTTGAAAGCCAAACTATGCTGTTATGCCGACACTGAAGTATAGTAATTCACAAACTACACTCTCGTAGCAGCACTGTACAGACACATCTACGTAAAGTAAACGTTCCTACAGTCAGATGCTGACATCTACAGGCTTTTAAATTTCCTCCTCGAGATATAGCACGTGAACGATAGGCACCGATGCACCTGACATCTGTAGGATAGATACTCATCATGTTCACTTAACGCTTTGTGCTCTTGACGAGTCATAAGCGGCCAGCTAAAAACAATTTTCTCCCGCGCATGCGTGAAATTCCTGTAACCATCTCGAAAAGAGCACGGCTTGTACGTGAACGGATGTTGCCAAGTTTACATAAGAAGTTTATGCAAGATGCGGGAAGTTTAAAATACTCGATTCTGATATTATACATCCCCACTACGTCAATACGGTATCAAATAATAAAACTAGTCGTGCATTAATGGAAACAAGGTGTTCACGTGCTCTTGTGCTCTTATTGACGCACCGCCACTGCTTGGTTTCCGCACAAAACCAATCCGCGGAAAGTCTAAAATTCCACATTCAGTATTCCCAACCTAACACACATAACCTCTTCCCTCTTCTTACCGCTTAAGTGACATATTGATTTTACTGCTTTAGGCTTTTAGCATATTATTTTTAGAGAAGTTGAATATAATAATTATAAATTGGAAACTTACCGCTGCAATTTCACCTAAATTGCACTGTTAATTATTGTTTTTAAATATTTGCAAAAATTAAGTGAACTCTAAATCATTACATAACCTTACCGTTTGTTTTAAGTTCGCATTTATAGTCTGGGGGGGGGGGACAGACGTATATCACGGCCTGCTGGAGTATAGTAAACACAGAAAACATTTTAAGGCAACAATGTTGAAGATAGATATTTTTGTTTTGCAAATTTGCCGTCATTGAACAGAAACCAAGATGGAGATTTCATTGCAACTAATTAGAAATTCCTCTTTCAGGTATGTAATAAACGATATTCTCACAAAATAATGTACGATACACGAGCGGTAAGTTTTCTTTCAGTTCTCGGAAATTAAAAAAGCTCAACTACGTTTCGCTTTTTCAAACTTTTCCTCGAACATGAAAACTTCAACATACCGCTCTTGTAACGCATATTACTATTACATGTCCCTATGTAATGTGTATTGTTTGATAAAAATACAGTACTTACCTAAATATATACACTGATCGTAAATACAACTCACTCGATGAACAGTAAGTCCAGGGAGACAGTGGGGACTACGCCTTATCGTCGCTAACCTTGGTTTATTTATGACATACTGTAGACCTTGAACGTACAGCCAACCAATATTAATTCCCAAATGTGCTTGACCTTCCAAGGACTGAACTCAGGATGTATCCTTACACGTAGGTTACACTGCGTACTCTACTACAGACGAAAATGCTTTCCCTCTTTTGACAGAGATCGTGACGTCACGAATCCTAGATAGTCTGATTTTGTGTTAAATTATTGCTACTAGCAGCATTCCTTTCCCATTTATTGTTAATGAGACACAAAATAAACAGGTAAAAGTACATATGTATTGTTAATAAATTAGAGAATAGGTAGGTGTTGATCTACATTATCCTAAATATTATATTACTGTAATGGAAATTACAACGTTTACTCACTAACCTTGTAAATGTTATTTCAACCTTTTCAGTTTTCTTGTTGCGTCTACCTTCTGCAATGATAATGAGTCGTTCCGCTTCTTATACCGTAGTTTGATAGGAAAATGTTACACAACACACTCACAATTCTACCTGTAATTTTACCCATATCATTGTATTGCATTGTATTGTATTGTATTTATTAACGTTCCATGGTATTCATACATTGGTTCACAGCTAGAATATGGAACAAGTCAAAAACTTAATATTACTATTAAGTCTTAATTTATAGTCATAATCTAGTTTAAATATATACAGAAGAGGTTTAAAATATAGTCTACTAGTACAACACAAAGTTTTAGTATCAATTTCATGAAGCGTTGTTGAATGTCATGAATTCACTTACAGAATAGAAGGCGTGAGAAATTAGGTACTTCTTTAATCTTATGTTTTGTTTCATTTTTTATATCGATAAGTAGGCTATTAAACATTTTTACTGCCATATAACGCACTCCTTTTTAATAGCACGATAGTCTTACCGATGGAGTATGAAAGTCATTTTTGACGCGTATTTATGCTATGAACTATTGAATTAGTTACAAAGTTTTCACGATTACATACGAGGAAGATTATTAATGAAAAAATATACTGACAAACCATGGGCATTATTTGTAATTTTTTTGAAAATAGTCATACACGATTCCCTAGATTTGGCACCTACTATTATTCTAATTACTCATTTTTGTAGTAGGAATATACGGTTACTATCTGTGGAATTTCCCCAGAATATTATTTTCCTTTAGAAATTTCTTTTAGAAACGTTCTGTCACATTACGAAGGAAACAACGCCACTCTGAGGACCATAAACCTCGGTGCAAGGAGGGAGAGATCGATTCTTTGATGCCCAGCAGTGAACATCAATCTGTTTGGAATCCCGCGATTTGGAAATCGTAGTTAATAGAGCTCCCTCGCTACGATTGTAGATTCTCTTGCTGATCCATACATTAAAATATGAATATTGGCTAATTCAGTATCAGTGAATCCGTCCATTACGTCAAGTGAGCTTCCTGCAAGGTTAATGACCCTTTAAACAGGCAGCAAGCTGCATCGGACATTCTGTCTTGGACAGGACGGTTTTATCTTGGATCGTTCGATGTGACGGTGATTACACGCATTTTTATGAGACTAAAGCATACTGCATCGGACGAATGTCCCGTCTTGGGGTGGAATGTCCGATGTAGTATGCTGGAACCTCGTAATAATACGTGTAATCACCGTCACATCAAAATGTCGGAGGCAAAACCGTCATGTCAGAGAAAAAATGTTCGGTGCAATATGCTACCGGCCTTACTGACTTAGAAAGTATGTTTATGCGGGACTACATACGATGGAAAGACTTGCGTATAGTCTGACAGATGTTTCATAGTACGATCATTCATAAAACAGGTCCTAAAACACGTGACACATTTATGGAAAAACTATTATAGCACAGGAAAAAGTAAATAGGGCGTTGTTTTACATACACTTTTCTTGAACAAATATCAAAATACAGTGCATTTGCACACACACTCCTAACACCCTGCATAAATTACTGAGCCATAGCATCATTAGCCTATTTCATTCGTTTATTGCACTGTACAAACGTCAGAGGTTACAAAAGTAATCATTTACATGCAGTTTTTACAAAATAAATTCATTAATCGTACACCAATGAATTATGGTTCTGTCTGAACACAATTATCACACGGATTCCTACACACTTATATAGAACACTGATTATGAGACAAAAGATAAGATTTCTTTATCTGTGAAGTAATATTAATGCAAAAATTTATACTGTAAAATATACAAAGGTGTTTGAGACATGGTCATCACTGTTCTTTGAGCAATCTTCGTAGGATCTTGCCTGATGGGCTTTTAGGAATGTCTGAGATAAATTCCACTTCTCCTTTTAGGTGTTTATAATCCGACACCTTCTCTGCCACGTATTTCTTCACTTCCTCTTCTGAAATCTTGATTTTTGGAACAACAAAGGCTTTAGGAATCTCTCCTGACCTTTCATCAGGAATGCCAACAACAGCTGCGTCTTCTATATGGGGATGACTTCTCAAGATCTCCTCAAGCTCCGCTGGTGCTACCTGTAATGATACATGTTTTAATGTTTTCGAGACCGGGTAGCTCAGTTAGAAGGGGAACAACTGGCTAAGGGCTGGAAGGTCCTGGATTCAATCCCAGATGACGGGGATTTTATTGTTGCCAATACTTCCAGAAGGACCCAGGGATTCACTCAGCCTCCTGTCAAATTGGGCAAATGGCATTCGGAGTATACAGGACCGTTTCCCACAGAAATAACACTCGCCCCATTGGACATTTGAGAAAAATTGCAAGATAGGGTGTTAGTTTTTATTTCATTTATGCATGTTTTGGTGTGGTCTGTTATGCTCTGGTATTCGGTGACAGTATTTAGTATTCACTCTTTATTATACAGGGACATCATTTTATTTTTACTAACATTTTTAATATTAACCTCGCTATACCTTTGGGGTGGAGAACCGGAAACACCGTTTGCTACCCACTTCCAAGACTGGAGTTCGATGATACTGGCGTAAAATACAAACAAATCACTTTACTAGTTATAGGAGAGAAGAAAAGTGGTACATCCAATTACATAAACTAGGAAATATCGCAATTTTGAGTTTGATAATTTTCATTGGGTTTCTATTTAATCAAAATACAGTACAGTATTAACAATAAATGTTTTTATTAACGAACTGAGTTATCCATGCGAATGTATTCACTATGCAGCACATTAGCGTACAATGTAAAGAATGAAGTTAAATTGAAAAATAATCATAATATGGATATTTAAACACATTTTTGAAAATGGTGGCCGTTCATTTCGATACTGGCTTCAGTTCTTTTGTGCATATTATCGCACTATAGACTATTGTATCTAATTCCAATTACGAGTTTCGTCCTTGTACTACAGTAGTAACTCATGCTGAAATAATTCTGTATCTATTCTATAAAAGAGTACCTTACGTACTGTAAATTTAATCTTCACTTCTGCCCGACCCGCACAGATAAAATTACTCAGACATGCTATCTCCTATCCGTCCAAGTGGTTATGTCGCAGGATCGTAGAAAGGGAGGAAATCACGTGACAGTTAATAACTTAACAAGGCCCTTTTATTTAAGTTATTTTAAATAGTTGTATAATATTACGTAGACGTCCAATTGCTAACAGAAATTGATGTTTTCAGAAAGAAGCTAAGACTCCCAGCCACTAGCCTTTACAGTGGGGCGTGCAGAAGCACGTGGAGGAAGTCGGGATGCGACGTAGGCAAACGGACAACAGTATCTGTGAAAAATATGATTCAATATTGAAAGCCCTTTCATCACTGGAAAACGCGAACATATTTCTGGAACGTACTATACCCACTAACTCAGTACTGCGTACTATATGCGGCCTTGGTTCTGTGTGGAGGACAGTTGGAACTTCATTAGTAGAAGGGGTGGAGTGAAGTACATTCAAAAACTCAGGTACAATAAACATTGAAGTAAAAATAAAATGACGTCCCTGTATATGAATACGTAACTCAAAAGTTACTGGAGAAAATGTAAATTAAATAGCCGTTTTGAAATGACAAAGATAGACATTATAAAAATTATTTTAAATGCAGCGTACTCGTAATAATTAAGGACCGTACTTTGTCCTAGGGGGCTACAAGGTTAAGTATTACTGGAGTTTTTACTGTACCGGATGAGTTCGTTCATTTAGCAAGTGAAGTAGGCCTACTTCTCTCCGCTCACGCTAATCCTGTTTTGTCAAGTTGAGGAGAACGAAACATATATCTTTTTAACAATTACACTAATATTTACAATTTATATTATTTAAATTATGTAAACTATAATACGCTATTTTTACTATTTACATTATAATAAAGAATGTGACCCTACATTGACCAAACATTATTTACACTATTATGTACAGTGCTGTGTATTGTAATGAAAGGAATTTTCTTTCATAATACTGAAACCTACTTATTTTGTAAATAGTGTACAATACTGTATAAAGGGGCTTCAAACATTGGCTACTTTCAAAAGCCGACTGCCAAAAGACTGCTTTTCGCCTCTAGAATATGATCTTTCTTCAAATATAACTTTTGTGGAATGTGATTTTTATTTTTCATATACCTATCAATAATTTTGTGCGAGATCGTGCATATTTGCTTGTTTTCCGCACAGAACCAAAACGCGGTAAGTGTGAAATACCACATTCAGTATTCCCAACGTAACACACATAACAATTTCCCTCTTCTTACCGCTTAAGCGCGACATTCATTTTACTGCTTTTAACATATTATTTTTAGAGACGTTTAACATAGTAATAATTATAAATTGGAAACTTACCACTGCAATTTCACCTAAATTGCAATGTTAATTATTGTTTTTAAATATTTGCAAAAATTAAGTAAAGTCTACTACTCCACGAAACTTATTGCATTCCTGATACAAGTAACATTAAGGAAGCCGTGAAAAAATCAACAAGATTCCAGATGCCGATGTTATTACTGCAATATGTTATATAAATAATATTGTTAAAATATTAAAATGAAAAATAAAGCATTACATAACCTTACCGTTTGTTTTAAGTTCACATTTATAGATTGGGGGGGAAGACAGACGTATATCATGGCCTGCTGGAGTATAGTAAACACGGAAAACATTTTATAGCAACAATGTTGAAGAAAGATATTTTGGTTTTCCGAAGTTGCCGTCATTAAACAGAAACCAAGATGGAGATTTCATTGCAACTAATTAGAAATTCGTCTTTCAGGTATGTAATAAACGATCTTCGCACAAAATAATGTATGATACAGAGCGGTATGTTTGTTTTCATGTTCTCGGAAATTAAAAAAGCTCAACTACGTTTCGCTTTTTCAATCTTTTCCTCGACCATGAAAACGTCAACATACCGCTCTTGTAACGTATATTACTATTATCGTCCTTCGTTATGAAATATAATTTTTTTATACAAACTGTCTTATTTAACGGTAAATTGTAATTGTTTAACTCTTGGAATTACATGTAACTAAACACATCTACATTTTGCTATTATTATTATTATTATTATTATTATTATTATTATTATTATTATTATTATTATTATTATTATTATTCCATTGTTTTCTGTGCTGCTGTACTTCTATATTTGCTGTACATTTTTATACTGGTTGAGTGGAAGAGAAGGCCTCATGACCTTAACTCTGCTAGTGAAAATAAGTGAATTAAATAAATGAAGAAATAATTTAAATTGTAGAAAACATCATCGTAGTATCAGTCTTTATTACTATAAGGCATTGTAAACAGTCTATGAGGTCTAGCTTTGAATCATGAATAGAATGTCAACTTCAGCACAAAGGAGATGCGTCAAATATGACATCACGTCAATATAGTCTATGAACAGCTAACCTTATATCCGTACGCCCTGTTGACAAAGTACAGTCCCTATCAATAATTATTCGCAGTAAACTTGAATTGTTTTCTTCTTAAGAATTTTTTATTTGCAGTGCAGTCAAATTGTCTATATGTGTCTATATCATTTCGTAATAACCGACTTATAATGGGATGAAGAATAAAGATCTTCATAGTCTTTGACAGTAATAAATTCTCAAAGTGATAATGTTCCTAAAAGAAGCATATTCAATCCATTAAGTTAACATTTTTTTTTAAATACATAGTTACAGATTTGTGGATTAACACTGTTGAAACAATAGTAATGCCACGTTTCATTTTAATAACTTGATGAATTACCTGGAATCCTTTGACTTTTATTAACTCTTTAGTTCTGTCAACAATGTAGAATTTTCCTTGCTCGTCATAATATCCCGTGTCTCCTGTGTGTACCCATCCTTCTCCATCAATAGTTTCAGCAGTCGCATCAGGACGGTTGAAGTATCCTTTCATGACCTGACAGAAAAAGAAATCAGTGTTTCGATTGGAGCTCACTTTCTTTGCATTATTGAATCCACATTAATACTAAATCGATTGTTTGGACGAGTTATCAAATGTTGTGAATATGAAACATGGAAGGTCTTTCAGGACGGGGAAAAGGTGTTGAGATGTACAGCGAAGTAACAGCCGCCAACAGTTGGATTGCTAGCAAGAAAGGGCTTTGGACTAGTGAATGGATATCTAGCCTGAAAATGACTGCAAATTTAGCAACTTTTCGTTCCGTCAGATCTCTTGACGATACGCGGTGCAGGCATGACTGCCCAGAGATCGAAACTTTACCACACGTCTTGGGATTCTGTGAACAGGGATTGTTCTTGAGGAACACTAGACATCATCTTATAAGATCCAAAATTGCTGCCGCATTAAGAAATAAGGGTTGGATAGTAGAAGAAGAAATCTCCTGTTTAGCTGAAAATGGATCAACGAGATGAGTGGATATTTTAGCGTACAATGCTGACACTAAACAGGGCATCATTGTTTTGAAGTGGGATGCCATCAGTCAGCAGCGGTCCACCATGAGAAGAAGTTGATCTATGAGCCTACAGTCAACAATTTCAAGTTGAAATATTCTTTAATTCACTTTGAGGTATTCGGCTTTCTCATAAGTGCTCGAGGGACTATACCAGCTATTTTCGAAGAATTTCGAAGCAGTTTCCTCTACCAACATCTCTGAGGGATGACATTGTGATATGATAACAGTGTTAAAAATGCTGTCAAATCCTGATTAATCACATGGTGTCACATTAATGGCAAGTGTAATTTTTCATGCCCTTTTGTTTCTTTTTTTCAATTTATTACCTATGTTTACACACACACACACACACAGATATATATATATATATATATATATATATATATATATATATATATATATATATATATATATACAGGGAGTTTCCGGGCTAGTGTTACAAACTTTCAGGGATGATGAGGAAGGGCACATGTATCAATTTGAGATCAGGAACCCTGGTCCGGAAATTACTGAGTCGAAAGTTATAAGCGAAATAGTTCTGTGGAAATGAAATAATTTCATTCCTCTGTACACCTTATTTATGTGCATTTATCTGTACATCTTACACATACTGTATTTATCTGACGTTGTTTACGTTGTCTATTTACAGTATTCCATTCAGTGCGCTGTCTGAGGGGTGAGGACAGGAAAAAGGAATGCAGATAGCGTAGTGTGTAACGGACACGGTCGGTCCTGATATTATGCACGTCTGTAGACAGCAGTGTATGTGTACAAGTTGCAGTGTCCAGTCGATCAGTCCTAGTGAAATGGAGGAGTACACGAGAGCGGAATATGCAGACCTGATTTTCGAATACGGATGAGCCAATGGGAACAGTAGACAAGCTCACAGATTGTGTCGGAACAAGTACCCACGTAGGAGACATCCGGCCCATACCATCTTTCCACGACTGTTCCAAAGGTTAAGGGAAGGAGGGCACGTGGTGCCAAATTACAATTCCATTTCCACACAACTATTTTTGCTTATAACTTTCGACTCAGTCATTTTCAGACCATGGTTTCTTATCTCAAATTGATACATTTACCCTTCGCCATCACTCCTGAAAGTTTGTAACACCAGCCCGGAAGCACTATATATATATATATATATATATATATATATATATATATTAGAATATACTGAGTCTGTAAAGGAAAAAGTTGCTCATATTGAAGTCCGGCAAGAAGAATAAAATGGGATGTTACATTTCCAAATGCTCTTATTTCTAACTTGAATAACCGTGTTATCAATATTTACAGTAATTAATGAGGAGTTTAAAAGTCTTTGTTTTGAATATTTCCACTTTAGGAAAGAGTGCGACAAAGAAACTTTAGTGCGTAAAACAAACTTTAGCAAGTCAATTCGAAACTAAAATGACAATCGAAATGTGACTAGTATAGTACAGCTGACTTAAAAAGCATTTACGAGCCTACCATTTCCCTATTATTTAGAAAAATATAAACTTAGAGAAATTGAAGCAATAGGCCTTATGATAGGAGCCAGAGGAAGTAAGTATTCCTCAATTTGTAAAATTATTTTGGCAAACACATAATCTAGAAATTCGTAAATTGAACTGTCTTGTGTTGTTAGGTATTAAATTATCTACTCGTATAGTTATTCTAAGAAACCATTGCTATAACTTACAGTTGTAAATTTTTATATTTCTATAGTTTTATAAATCTTTGTAACGCTCTTGTTATTGGTTTTCAGTAAGGCTTATATGTGCAATGTTAATTTTCTTTTATGCTTTCGCACAAACTGTTAGCGTATACTTTGTCCACATGGCAATTCTCTAATGGGGAAAGTTTCCAATAAAACATATTTGCACTCCAAGAATCAGTAACTTTAATGGGAACGACCTTTTTTTCTCTGCGGCCGCTATGAAGACGGAGCTACGATTTTCCTTCGTTGTTATGACATTTGTACCAGCAAGGAAAATTGCGAAAGAATCAGCTTTTGAATGGCTATGGAATCTCTTACATAAGTTTCATTGGGACGTTTCCAAAAATAAACGATTTTGTAAGAAATGACAGGGATATACATATCGTTAGATCAGGATGTTTACTTATCCTTTCACATTAACTGCAATACGATTATATTGTTGTTAGTTATACGCATATTTGACTCTATCCACTTTTCTTCCATTATTTGATAGGTCCTCGAATTGCTATTAGAACAAACATACATTATATTTTTGTGCGAGATCGTGCGTATTTGCTTGTTTTCCGCACAGAACCAATACGCGGTAAGTGTGAAATACCACATTCAGTATTCCCAACGTAACACACATAACAATTTCCCTCTTCTTACCGCTTAAGCGCGACATTCATTTTACTGCTTTTAACATATTATTTTTAGAGACGTTTAACATAGTAATAATTATAAATTGGAAACTTACCACTGCAATTTCACCTAAATTGCAATGTTAATTATTGTTTTTAAATATTTGCAAAAATTAAGTAAAGTCTACTACTCCACGAAACTTATTGCATTCCTGATACAAGTAACATTAAGGAAGCCGTGAAAAAATCAACAAGATTCCAGATGCCGATGTTATTACTGCAATATGTTATATAAATAATATTGTTAAAATATTAAAATGAAAAAATAAATCATTACATAACCTTACCGTTTGTTTTAAGTTCGCATTTATAGACTGGGGGGAAAAAAAAGACAGACGTATATCACGGCCTGCTGGAGTATAGTAAACACAGAAAACATTTTATAGCAACAATGTTGAAGAAAGATATTTTGGTTTTCCGAAGTTGCCGTCATTAAACAGAACCCAACATGGAGATTTCATTGCAACTAATTAGAAATTCGTCTTTCAGGTATGTAATAAACGATCTTCACACAAAATAATGTACGATACACGAGCGGTATGTTTGTTTTCATGTTCTCGGAAATTAAAAAAGCTCAACTACGTTTCGCTTTTTCAATCTTTTCCTCGAACATGAAAACATCAACATACCGCTCTTGTAACGTATATTACTATTATATGTTGTGTTATTAAACAAACATTAATAATTCCTATTTGAATGTTTTTGCCAATAGGCTATCACCTGCGGTCCTCGAATGCAGATTTCACCCACTTCTTGATGTCCCAAAGCAGCTCCAGTTTCGGGATGCAAAATCTTCATCTGTGTGTTAGGGGTAGGTCCTCCCACTGATTCGCAGTTGGTAGCATCCTTTTCCATATGTGCCCCGATACCTGTCGTCTCCGTCAAAGCGTATCCTACAATAAAATTATTTTTTCTATGATAGTGTGCAAAGTTGCATTTTACCCACTGTTATCAGTGCGTAAAGTGAGTCTTTAAAACACTGGTGCGTAAAAAAAGTATGTAATCACTTTAGGAACTGATATTCATTTTACGCACTGCCAAAGAAAATGTAATATTCAATGTACAAATAAAAATTACGCAATATATAAATGGCTGCATCCTTGGACTTCAATTTCATGAAAATTTTACAAGCTGTTTTCTCATACTTTTTTCAACACATTTCGTCAGGTTCGAAGTGTAAAGGCTCAAAATTTTTTTGCTAGGAACATCAAATTTTTACTGCATGTTCTATAAAGTATGGTTAAGAAATTAGAATATCAGATTTTTATATGTTAATTACTGTTTAAATTAAAAAATAATTTGTTTAACAATAGGTACTAGAAAATCACAAAAAATTTTTTGATAAAATAATATTTATTTTTCTATTCTAAGGATATATTTCTAAAATATGAATGCTTAGTTCTTTTGTAGGCACATCAAAGATACTATATTTTTTAAGTTATATGTTTAAAGATTGTACGAGGATATAGATTATGAATATATCCCTGGCTAAGTGTTACAAGGGTGTATGTAGTAATATTTCTGATATAGACATAGAACCTTGTAATATTGAGCCAGCGATATGCCTCAACTTTTTTAGACAAGAGGCATAACTCAGAAAATAAATAGGTGACATACATGCAAATTTGTGGCATGTATATATCATGTGTGGAATATGTGTGCCAAAAATGAACCAACTAGCTCAAAAACTAAAACGTTAGAAATTTCACCCACCCCTATTAAATATGCAAATTTTCTGTTATTCAGTGAAAAACTCATATTACTGATAGAAGTGGACGTTACCTTGAATGACGGTAACTGATGTTGATGTCTTTTCTAAGAAACGTTCGATATCGAGTTTTCCCAAAGGTGCAGCACCACTTACAACGCACCTCAGAGATCGGAGATGTTCTGCCTTCAAGGCGGGCTGAGAGGCTATGAACAGTAAGATTGGTGGTACCAAGTATATAGAATTTACCTGCAAATGAAAAGCAATGTATTAAAATATCTCGTCATCGATGGCTAAGAAGTGATACCTCGTATCTACAAAAATGGTCGTTTAATTTAACACATTATTATTATTATTATTATTATTATTATTATTATTATTATTATTATTATTATTATTATTATTATTATTATTAGTCCACACCTGTGGAGTAACGGTTAGCGCGTCTGGCCGCGAAACCAGGTGGCCCGGGTTCGAATCCCGGTCGGGGCAAGTTACCTGGTTGAGGTTTTTTCCGGGGTTTTCCCTCAACCCAATACGAGCAAATGCTGGGTAACTTTCGGTGCTGGACCCCGGACTCATTTCACCGGCATTATCACCTTCATATCATTCAGACGCTAAATAACCTAAATGTTGATAAAATTATTATTATTGTTATTATTATTATTATTATTATTATTATTATTATTATTATTATTATTATTTAGAATAACTATGTTATTATGTTCACTAAATTGGACAGTTCTAATATTTTGTTCTCGAATAGAAGATATTGCAAAGCTGAAACATGCACAAAAAGTTTGCCTTTTTTGAGATAACTTAATTTTTAAAACAGTTTTCTGATTCACCTGAAAATTTATAGATACGAGGTATCAGTTCTTAGGCATATTGTAAACCTAAACAATGCAGATGTATGTTACTGCAAATCATATTGTTACTTATATAATGCAATGGAAATCTCTATATGAAACACACACAAACTTACAATAGGCCTACTTTCGCGTGAGAAAATTTCTTTATAATAAGTTGTCTGATATGCCAGCATTCATAACAATTTCAGAATGACATTGACTATACTTATCTTCAGAATGAATTTTAAAAACTCCTATGGTGTTCTCGTCGTAGAGAGATAGAGTGAAGATTAGAGAAAGCTGGGTTTGCAGTGAAAGACTTAACATTGGTCAGAAAATTATGGATTGAATTCCCTCTTTTGTAATAATGTGGCGAGGAGTTGCAATCTCTTTCAGTCACATATTAAACAAGCATACATTGTGAACTTCCCTGGTCGCTTGGTCAGCACGCAACATACAAAAAGGAACGAGCCCCCGTCCTTTGGACGGAAGACACGTTTCCTAAGGAACCCGTATGCAAAGATTAATCGATGACTTATTTGTATAGATTTACCTCCGGGAGGCATGTCTCAGCACCAAGAAGTCGTTGAAATCAATTATTTCCCAGGGAGAAATTCGATCACTATTCTTTCATTAAACATTATATTCAACTTATTATAGTATAATATAAAACTTACCTCTTGGTGACATGTTGCGAATATTCGTCTTATTTAGCATTGTATTCCAATAATCTTTGCTTTTAATTGTCCAAAAGCATGGAAATTATTTAAACATTTCTGTAAATTCTAATAGAAATGCGTCAGATTACTTTCTGAAATTTGTACTTGCCGCTATTTCGCTACAGAAAAGTGCTTAAAACCAGTGACGAAATCTCAACCCTGTACATCACATATTCATTTTGTATGAGGTCTCGCCCACCTCATAGAATAGTACATGACTACTATGAAGTAGCCAATATGTATTATTACTATTTAATACGAGAAAAATTCGTATCGGCACCGGGAATCGAACTCAGGACCTCTTAGCTCTGCGCGCTGAGCGCTCTTTCCGTGGACACGATCCACGGCGCCGGCCGAACCCCTCTCGTAATGCTTTTTACGGCCTTACTACCTGCACTTGAGACGATACACGTCATATATGCAGGGGCGCATATTTAAATGACTTTATGGCCATATTCAACATCAGTTTGTGACAACTGCTAACAGTTAATACATCACATATTCATTTTGTATGAGGTCTCCCTCACCTCATTGAATAGTACACGACTACTATGAAGTAGCCAATATGTGGGCCAGACCTCATACAAATGAATATGTGATGTATTAACTGTTAGCAGTTGTCACAAACTGATGTTGAATATGGCCATAAAGTCATTTAAATATGCGCTCCTGCATATATGACTTGTATCGTCTCAAATGCAGGTAGTAAGGCCGTAAAAAGCATTACGAGAGGGGTTCGGCCGGCGCCGTGGATCGTGTCCCGGCATAGCTCAGTTGGAAAGAGCGCTCAGCGCGCAGAGCTGAGAGGTCCTGGGTTCGATTCCCGGTGCCGGTACGAATTTTTCTCGTATTAAATAGTAATAATCTCAACCCTGTGCTTTCAATATCGTTTGTTACTTTTTCTTCTGCTTAATTTGGAGAGCGCTACACTCGGAAAAATTGAACTAGGTGCTGAATTCTGAAGACTTAACCTTAAGGTCAAGAGTCTTAATACTTTTCGCCCATACACGAGAGGATTTACCTGTGGGTTTAGGTTCGTACACATTTACCTCCAGATCCAAAACTTAGGTAGATATAAGTACAAGCCGTCCTCACTGGCAGTCATTTCGGCACACAGTATCCTCAAGCGTAGTTTCATTTCGTCTCACATTTCCAATTGCTGTGTTGCCAAATTCATTTGTGTGCCCAATTGACATTAAATTTAAACCGAATTGAAATTGTGCCCAAATGATTCATAATGTGCCTAAATGACCGGCAGCCGGATGAGATGAGATGATTATGGAGTTGTTTGGATGCCAAAGGGTAACCGGAGCTCCCGGAGAAAACACCCGTATTACCTGGACCGCGGGCTTGGCCAACACAAATTATAAATCGGGGGTACACCGGGATCGAACCCGAGTCAACAGGATTATAAGTCTAGCGCTCTAGCCACCAGAACACCGTTGCGAGTATTTCTTCGGTATGAACACTAATATTAAAACTTCTGGCGTGATTTAACGAGTAGGGATCACAACATAGAGGTGGATTCTAATTTCTCTTTGGGTGATTACCTAGCTGAATTTTTGTTAATGTTTCCTCCAGCCAAAAACCTTATAATTCTTCAAATCATTTCGTCAAAATTTACCTCACTAAAATCAAATCCATTGACGGTACATATTCTTACATATGATACTGCGTTGTAAAGTAAGAGATTCAAATTAGTCTATGAATAATGGAGGGATGCTAAATTGTTGGTGACAGAAAAAAAGTGAAATTATTCCACTTCGAAAATCTTACCTTGAAATCATTTTTGTCCATTTTGGAATTCAGACCTTTTTGAAACTGAGCTACAAGCACGATACTTACATCGTATTTCTCAAGTAGTTTTACAAAGGTCTTCGGTTCAAATTTGGGTATTGTAACCAACTTCGCACCATGGCACATATTGCTCAGCATCAATACACACATTCCATATATGTGATAATAGGGCATTAACACTGGAGTGATGTCTTGATGTGACCCTGTAACATGCACATAAGAAAAGCATATGCAGAAAAATAGATCAACATTTTCTAAATTTTACAAAAGGTTTTTTTTTTTTTTTAAAAAGTGCTATTACTGCAGCATACATGGTTTTTATTTGAACTGCATATTTTTGTGTACTGATATTTTTTTGTTTGTTTCCTTCGATCAAAATGAAAGTTCTCAAGGTACCGATGGTTTCTAAAAACAAAACTGCAATGAGCCCATATGTCCCTCAGCATGTGAAGAACCTTACAGGTATGCAAATCTAGTCTTTCAGGTGAAGCTCCCTGTAAAGCAGATTTGAATAATTTCAAGGGAAAAATTGTTCCGGGGCCGGAAGTCACACAGAGATTGTGTGCACTCGATGTGGGTCTCTGGCGTTTCGTCAGCCCACGTGAGTTGTGTGGATATAAAGGGAAGGGTTGAGACGGTGACGGGTGGAGTTCCCGGGTAGCTCAGTTGGCAGAACGCTGGTACGTTCAACCAGAGGTCCCGGGATCGATACCCGACCCCGGAACAATTTTTCCCTTGAAATTATTCAAATATGCTTTACAGGGAGCTTCATCTGAAAGACTAGATTTGCATAATATATACGTCACTGTGTACGTTAACAGAAAACCACAATTCCAAGTCACACAGAGATTGTGTGCACTCGATGTGGGTCTCTGGCGTTTCGTCAGCCCACGCGAGTTGTGTGGATATAAAGGGAAGGGTTGAGACGGTGTCGGGTGGAGTTCCCGGGTAGCTCAGTTGGCGGAGCGCTGGTACGTTCAACCAGAGGTCCCGGGATCGATACCCGGCCCCGGAACAATTTTTCCCTTGAAATTATTCAAACCTTACAGGTATCTTTTCCATTTACGAACAGAAACAGGCCATTGACAACGACTACTAGATAATACAAATCCAGAGAAAAAGTATTTCGTTAAGAGACTATAATAATGTATTTTTTTCGAGTGACACCATTCAGCACCCATCGACCCATCGACAGTACTAGGAATAGAACTATTTCTAATCACCGGGCGTCCCCATCCACGTGGGAGCTCTTTCGTGAATATTCATATAGAAGTCTGCTAGTCTCCACTCGGCATCACCGAAGATCGTAACCTTACCCTGAAACTTTTTTAATGTAACGACGGAAAGGGTAATGTGAAAATAAAAGAGTTGAAGAAAACGGCAAAAAAAACTCTCATTCACCTAAGTATCATTCCATTTAAAGCTGGGATCAAATTCGTGTCCCTGTAATGATAGGCTAGCACTCTAGTACTGAGCTACCGAAGTGGTTAGTTGGACTAATTCTCAAGAAATAAATACTTACCGACAGCAGGCTGAGTTAAACATATTTCTGTGCGATTGTTCTGTTGTTCACAGCCAACAGCTAAGTGCCTTTGACTGAGCATAACGCCTTTGGGCAGTCCTGTTGTTCCACTAGAATACGGAAGTATTGCCATATCGTCAATATTTCCAGAGAAACGGACATTCGAAGTATCTATGCCGTCCTGCAGCAACTCCATCAGGTCTATAGCTCCATCCGGTAACTGAGACCTCTGTTCGAATCCTGGTGCTATGATAACAAGAGGTTTACTCTTGCCAGCGACCATATTGAAAGCTTTAATTACTTTTGAATGATTCATAGAGATTGTCACAACCGCTTTTGCCCCCGAGTCTCGAAGCTGGTGTGACATTTCATCTGAAACAAACAAAAATAAATTGAGGGAAAGAAGACAGAGGACGGACACTGGAAAGTTTTCTTTTCTCAATCGTACTATCAGGGACTGGAATGCTTCACCTGCAGACTTACTAAAGGCTTTACCAACAACCAAAAATATATTTAAAATAGGCTTAAGGGCTTTACTAATAGACGGTAATTATAGACAGTATGTAAAGGGTGTAAATTATATTTTGTTATTGAAGTGTTGTATCAGTGAAGAATTATGTCGTGTCAGTGAAGTGTGTTGTGTCAGTGAAGTTTGTTGTGTAAGTGAAACGTGTTCCTGTCAGTGAAGCTTTATAGTTTATAGTGGCAGTGCAAAGTATTTGAACAGTGAAATGTTTTTGAAGTGTTAGTGAAATCAGGATAGAATCAGTGAAATGTGTCGTAGTTCCAGTGCAGTGAGTGAGTTGACAGCGAAATGAGTGTAATGTGGAAAGGTAGCTTGTGCAGATATGAACATTATCATACTCGTGGGTTTTGGTTCGAACTTAGGTTTAAGATACAAATTAGACTTATTTTAAATGTTATTTTAAGTGATCGTGCTTCATTTAATTTAGGATATTCCCTATTATTATTATTATTATTATTATTATTATTATTATTATTATTATTATTACTATTATTATTATTATTATTATTATTATTATTATTATTATAAATTATTGTTAGTATTAATTATTGGTATTATTATTAACTGTATTTGTAATTAACAAGTTTATTATTGTCATTATTGAGTGTAATTAGTTACCACTGCCACCGGGTATATACCCATTGCAGTGTGAATAAATACACACACACATACACACAACTCTCTTAATATATAGGCCTATCATATATAGGAACATTTTTGTTTCTTAAGAATGATATAAATGACCTGCACTATGTAGGCCTGTAGCCTGTCATTCTTTATTGTTTTATTTTAAATGTTATTGCTATCCTATTGTAAAATTCTATGTTCTTCGGGCGACACAAGTAAAATTATAGGCGTGTCGGTTTCGGATCCATGAAGGGCTACTATTCTCCAGTACGGTTCTTTACATAGAAAGATGAAATATAAAACACACTTTTCATTCACCAACCTTCTTGACAGATTTTGATATCTCATACGGAGTAAATATAAAAGTTATTGTATAATTACGTAAGAAAATGAGTGTGTAACCCAGTCATTTCCAACTGGCCAACCTGTGACGTCGGAGCGCGTTTTACTCACTCGGAGTAGAACTGAAAGAGCACGTGAGGGAGGGCACCTCCCCTATTTAAACATCTCCATCCCTTCCAATGCCACGCCCCTTACATTTCCCTCTTACACATGCTTCCCCTCTCAAAGAACTCGAGTTCAGAGACGTGTGGCGTCACAGAGCCAGGAATTGGAAATGTCTGGTGTAGCCTCTACGCCTGGCGGAAGTGAAACTTCTTTAGCTGTTTAAATTTGTATTAATTTTTTTAATGTTAGTGAAATGAGAGGCGATAAATTAACGTTAAATTTCAAATTTTTATACTCATATCAGTGCTCTTTAGAATTTGAACAGGAAACAATTTGTTTATTTATTTTGCTTGGTTATTTAACGACGCTGTATCAACTACGAGGTTATTTAGCGTCGATGGTATTGGTGATAGCGAGGTGGTATTTAGGCGATATGAGGTCGAGGATTCGCCATAGATTACCTGATATTTGCCTTACGGCTGGGGAAAACCTCTGGTAAAACCCAATCAGGTAATCAGCCCAAGCTGGAATCGTACTCGCGCCCGTGCGCAACTCCGGACCGGCAGGCAAGCGCCTTAGCCGTCAGAGCTACGCCGGTGGCTACAATTTGTTTATAAAAGCAAAAATAAGATATGAGAGATGAAGCACGCAAAACCAAATTAATTGATTATACTCGTAAATTGCTTTTCAAATATTTGATGAGCACTTTTATTCCCTTTAAAGTCCTTGCGTGGTAAACTACGATTTGTTTCTAAATCACTGACACCAGGTGGATCAGGCTTTACATTCCATGGTTGCTCGTTGATTATTTATAGTGTAAGAACGTTCACTAAATCGTTGACACTTTGTAACTGAACTGCAGATATATATATTTTTTTCCCTTGCCCTGCATTCTCGCACTTCTTCCAGTCTACCCTTTTCTGCTTTTGGCTCATACTTTCTTGCACACTTTCTTTCATGTCACGCTCTCGTTCGTGTAACCCCGGATTTCGGTATGTTTTCTAGAAAAAAATTCTCAGCAATGTAACTTCATTTACTGTTTTAGACTATATAACGTCACAATGCTATACAGAAGCCGCACTTCTTATTGACAGCCCCACTGCCAGAGTAATTCATGGGCTAATTTGTGCAAATTAGTGGAAAACCGCAAACATGATCAGCTTTATTTGTAAACAATCTCGTAGCAGTATAACCCGTCTGATGAAACATTGCAGTTTTCAGATGAGGGCGCTCGTGTGTCGCGAATGCGATCCGCTCAGTCTCGATGCGTGGCGAGTCAGCTGGAGAAATGTTTGGACAGTCTGACAATAAAAACATCAACAGCTGTTATGAACATAAATACAATTACCAATACCATAGTTGAATTTACTTTTTCTGTCATGTACGGTATATAAACATACTTTATTCCAGAAGTACATGTATGCCCGTGGCAGAGGTCTCAATTTCATCTGCACTATCAGTTGGATTGCCTTCGTCTGCTGTGTATGTGCTCCTACCTGGCCTATCATAATCCATCTCATCTTCTTTACACTCTTCATCACTAATCACAATGCCTATATTTATTACTACCCTTTCTACTTCCTCTTCCATTAACACGTCACGACACCAATATTCGTCTTCGGTATGTTTAACAGGTTGACAGCATTTTGTCCAGACTTATTTGCTGATTTCGCTTATTGATTGTGCGGTCATTTGTTTCAAAACTGACAGCCTCCAGAATGTATCTTTTTCTTAACAGCATTCAGAAGCTTGCGTAGAGTCGGAATTTCTTTACTCTTCTCATAAAACTCCAAAAAAGTTCTGCGGATGACACAGTTTTTCAAAATCATCGAGTACAATTTTCTTTGGATGTGGGCGGCTTTTACCAGGAGTTGAAAATTGTCCTCCAATGCGCTTTGCTTCCTCACCTCCTTAGCTATAGTACGTATTGTTCTTTCACTCTTCCCCACCGCCGTTGCTGTTCTTTTCACAGCGTTCGTTAATGGAATGATAAGACCTTCCTTTTTCTCTTCTTTACAAAATTTTAGCACATTGTATACAATCTTTCTGCTTTGCGAGTGTAAGACTTCGCGTGACGAGTGTCTCGGCGGAGTTTCCATTCGCTCTTGTGTACACACACACTTCCGATACCGACTAGCAGACTGAACGAACTGAACTGAGGCATTTCTTTACTGCAGCGCTGTGCGTAGTACGTCAGAACAGGGTGACGTAATGCAGTATCGATCGCATGTTTATGTTCAAGCTTACTCTACCTGCCGTCTGCAATGATTTTTCAGACGGGTTATAACGCGCAAAGCCCACTTAAAACGTCCATCACAGAATTTTGTTTCACAGCGTTCTACTCGTACCTTGCTTAAAGAAGTTTCTTAAGAAATGTACAGAGTGGAAGTGAAATAGCTCTGCAGATTTTCAGTCGGAATTGATCATACTGAATAGTATAACAAAGAAGTCTAAAACCATATCGGTGGGAAGTTCATAGTTTTCGAAAAAAGAAGTTCCCCCTCCCTCGAAAAGTTTAACGTCGTCGTTGTGGATAATGACTACGCACAGAATTTTGATTTCTGTCAATCCTAATAGAGAATGAAATGAAGATTTATTATAAAGATAAATACCAACTTCACGATATCAGTGTCACGGGATTGATGTTTGGAGCAAGAGGAACGATACCTAACTTCTCTTCTCAATTCTGTAAGACCTAAGGATTGCACAAATCTTTTCTAAATGAACTGGCCCTCCTCATAATTAGAGAGTCAGTCAAACTCTTACGGAACCACCTGTATGGACTCTAATTCAGTGCACTGAAAAAACTGATGCGCCATTATCATTCTTCTCCTTGTTAGCTTATTCTGTTAATTGCCATTGTTTGTTTGTTTGTTTACTTGTTTGTCATTTTTCTCACTCTGTTATCTTTCATCATCTATTTGTTCTTTATATAATGGCAGCCTCTAATTTGAGGAAGCTTTATAAATATAAATAGAAATAGAAATGAATACAATATGTTACCGTGAATCTTATTTTTAAGCATTTTCGGTGTTTAAGAAAGATTTTTCACTGTTTGACTATACAAACCAGCTGTGTAAACTGGGTTGACTGTGGTGACTACAATCCCCGCTTCGAGGGCTCCCAAGAAGACGATAGGCCATTCAGCGGAGTTGGGCATTATAATGGCCAATGTATTGCCGGGTTGCAGACCAATTCTGTACAGCGATGCTGCGAATCGTCCAGAGAGTTCTCGCGCTTCTGCATACGTGTAGTGTCGCCCTGTGACGATGCATTCCTGAGAATTAAATGCATAATTAACGTTATCTAAGCGTAGGCAGATACAGGACAGTTTCGTGAAAATTGATGGGGGTACGGGTCTTAATGTAACAGACATAATGCAATTGTTGAGAAATCTTTTCCCTGAGCGCTTAATTTCTTGATTTGGCGATATCAGCTGGCCAGCTTTATCCCCAGACCTTACAGCTGCTGATTTTTTTCTGTGGGAATACCTCAAAGAAAGGGTGTTTCAAACCAGACCACACTGTATTCAGGATCTGATGAACAGGATACAGGCAGAGACCTCAGGATTATTGTAACGTGTCATGAAAAATTTTCGGTTAGGATTGCACCAAATCATAAGATACCGAAGGGATCACTTGAAATATGTTATTTGAAAAAAATATATATTACATGCCAATAAATCGCACTGTTTAAGCTATATATTAAGTTATTTTGATATTTCTAAAGCTTTTATTCAGTCAGAACAGCGTGCTGAAATTCGTCAGAACCAACTGCAGGATCATGTAGGTCTATAAGGGGAGACTGTACACCAACTTACTTACTTAATGGCTTTTAAGGAACCCGGAGGTTCATTGCCGCCCTCACATAAGCCCGCCATTGGTCCCTATCCTGAGCAATATTAATCCATTCTCTATCATCATCATATCCCACCTCCCTCAAATCAATTTTAATATTATCTTCCCATCTACGTCTCGGCCTCCCTAAAGGTCTTTTTCCCTCCGGCCTCCCAACTAACACTCTATATGCATTTCTGGATTCGCCCATACGTGCTACATGCCCTGCACACGTCACACGTCTGAATTTAATGTTCCTAATTATGTCAGATGAAGAATACAATGCGTGCAGTTCTGCGTTGTGTAACTTTCTCCATTCTCCTGTAACTTCATCCCTCTTAGCCCCAAATATTTTCCTAAACACCTTATTCTCAAACACTCTTAACCTATGTTCCTCTCTCAAAGTGAGAATCCAAGTTTCACAACCATAAAGAACAACCGGTAATATAACTGTTTTATAAATTCTAACTTTCAGATTTTTTGACAGCAGACTGGATGATAAAAGCTTCTCAATCGAATAATAACAGGCATTTCCCATATTTATTCTGTGTTTAATTTCCTCCCGAGTATCATTTATATTTGTTACTGTTGCTCCAAGATATTTGAACTTCTCCACCTCTCCAACACCAACTCTGACAAAAAAAAATGAAATTTTGGTTTTTATCGTTTTTCGGTAGTTTAATATGTGTAAAATGATAATATGATTTTATTTCTTCTAATTGTCTGTTTTAGCCCTATCTTCAGCAAAAATATTGTTGTAATTCTTAATGCAAAAAATGTTATCAATGAAAAAATTTTTCTTCCCAACCCCTCAGCGGAATTTTAAATTTATTTACCCGGGTGTATACATAAAAGTATGTTACATATGCCCTATTTTTCTACATTTGTATCTTTTATCACTTCTGGGAAAAGTGCACCCAAAATTGAGGAATTTTAACATTACAAGCTATGGAAACTTTGACACCATTTTTCCGCACTTTCTTATTCTTTGTGACATTGGTACACTTTTCTCGGAAAGTATTATACCCAGAAGGCTGAAATTAATATACAATATCAATGTGATGGCATTTTATACAGTAAGTTAAAAAAATTAAGTTTATTTCTATCTTCAGCAAAAATAAAAAATAATTTGCAATCATTCTTAATGCAAAAATGTTATCAAGGTTTTTTGCCAACCGCTCAGTGGAATTTTAAATTTATTTAGCCGGTCCTATACATAAACGTATGTCACATATGCCCTAATTTTTTATACATTTGTATCTTTCATAACTTCTGAGAAAAGTGTACCCAAATTGAGAAATTTAACATTGTAAGATATGGAACTACAAACTCCCCTTAACATTTTTAATGAAACTAAAAGCGATGAAGTTAAAAGCAATAGTCCACACTTTTGTTTATCCTGTATAGTCTATTGCACATTAAATTGTTTATAAATATAGTTGCAGATAGTGCACTGTTTTATCTTATTTTTCTGTTCTCTTAAATTTATATTCTTGTACTGTTTCTTGTATTCAGTAAGCATGTATTGTACTTCTTCAGTGTGATCCATAAAACTTTATTTTCAATAATAAACCTTACACAGTCAGCCCGTAATCGAGAATTACTATCCGATTCGAGAACCCTTCAGTGAATTATGGCGGAATCTATACATCTGAAGTCTGATTATCAGGTTAGGATAAGAGACAACTTAGGAATGAAGTGAAGCTACAAGTGCAACGGAGTACAGATGGAGTGAGGTGGCGCATTGAGTTTTGTTTGCCTGTGCGTTAGTGTACAATCCGGTTCGTGATCATAGGCACAGTATTTTTCCGTCTCTCCCTACGAAACGAACTCAGGCCATCACAGTGCATTTTCAATTCATAGTGAACAGTATTTTTCGAACTAGTTGCAGATATGTACTTGGTTGTTCATTGAAACGCTAACTCTTTCAACGTCGCTGAGGGACATGAAAACTTTTGAGCTATGAATCCTACTTCATTTTTTTGACAACTTACACTGGTATATGTCGATTTGATTTTTTCTGTATGAATTATTGTAATGGGAGGAATACCTATGTATGTTTTTCCAAGCGAGCAGATGTTCCGTAAGTTGTCAATAAATTATCAAAAAAGGTTTGTGGAAACTGACTTGTGTCACTTTTCCCGAACACTACAGAATTTTGGCTACAGATTTATTATTAGTATAGATTAAGGAAACTAGACATACGGGTATAATATAGAGCTGGGGACGGAGCGAGTAGAACTGTTGAGTTACTCGGTTCTATCGGTTTATGTGCTTGGCAGCGGAGCACCGAAGTTACTCGGTTAACCGTAGCCGTTACCGGTCAGCTCAAACATTCAAACAGAGTTCACGTGTTTTACTTAATTCTAGCAGACAACAACGTAGGTACTGCTGTATTTAAATATTTTCTGCTGCAGGACAAATTATTTCCTTATCCCCAAGGCGGGCTGAAAGGCCTCTAGTATTGAAGAGGACTTCATCCTATTATATGACCTGTCAAGTGGACCTAATGAACATTGACAGTCTGAACATATTACTATACATACTAATAATAATAATAATAATAATATTATTATTACTATTATTATTATTATTATTGTTATTGTTATCATCATCATATTACAGTGTTTGATTAATATTAAAATATGTTAAAAAAAAAGAAGTGCATTATATTTTTCTTCTATTCGTGTTTATTGGATTTGTCACAAATCCACAAATCACAAATCATTTGTGTTACCTCATCAGTCATCATTTTATTTGTCTTTATTTCTACGAATTATGTTACCTAATTACTTTAATTTCCTACTCTTCACCAAACAGAACATGGTTGTATTGAAGGCTAGTAATGTTATAAAATAAATAAACATTATGTTCTTCAGTTTAAGATTCCACGTTTTATTGATTATTTTATCCACTTTCCGTAATAGTAAATAATTCTGTGTGTTATTTTTAAGTGTTTTAGGCAGCGCTTCATGGAGCCCGTTTCTTTCTATCTTCTTTTTTACTTAGCTGCAGCATTTAACGTTTACCTCAAATGTTAATTTATTAGCTGTTAGTATTATAAATTGTTATATTAATTTTATTTCGTCTGAAAGTTAAATAGGCCTTTCATACAAAATAAATCCGCAAATAGTTGTAATCACGCAAATGAAATTTGCAACCGCCATTTTGCAATGAAGAGAAGCACTTTTTTCTCGTCAATTGGCAAAGCGAAAGCGTTTTACTACAACGCTTTTAAAACACGGTTGGTTTCACTTTCAAAGTACGTTCTAAAATCTACTCAATCTATCTAAATTTTAAATCTGCCGCCACAAATTTGTACTCGGTACTGTACTCGGTTCAACCGAGTAATGAATTCACAGTAACTGCTCCGAACTGAACCGCTCCGTCCCCAGCCCTAGTATAATAAAAATATTCCCCTCTCGATAAAATTGTCCGTAGAGAAGTGTTGAAGTTCGAACTCTTCACTAAATAACATCAGCTTCATTTACCGGAACTTATTTGCTTTTGGCATATCTTACCGATGTTTTGCTATGAAGGTAAATAAATGCTACGAAATGAAGTAAAGAAGTACCGTACGGAAGAACGAGAATAATTACGTGGGAAGTAGTGCCGATGTACGAATAAAAAAGTGAAGACGGCTTGATGAATGTGAAAAATGTTCCTGTCGAAGAATAGTACTGCGTGTTCAGTTCAAAGTGTGTCATGGCTCGCTGTATGCCGTCATGTGGCTAGCCGATGAGCCTAGAGGATTCAATCTTCCTACACTTCCGCAGAGGCGTATTACCTATGTGCCAGAGAAGTTGCCTAGTAAGTACGGCGTTCATTCTGAAGAGTACGTACCGATACGTACGGTAACTCCAGTAGTGGCAGGAATGTGAACTGTTTGGAAACACGTACTGAGGTAAGTTTTTTTCTTACTGTCGGTATATGGTGAGAGGGTTAAGACGATTACTTACGTATTTGTTGACATTAACTTCGACGGTCAACATGGACACGGAGCATTTGATTTGTGTTGTGGAATGTTACCGTACGCAACCGATGATAACAAATACCCTGCGTACGACTTGCCGGCGCAAAACACAATTCGAAAGAGGTTATGGTAGCACACAGACCGTACAGGCCGCCATCTGTTGCTACGACGTTCAAGCTATATCGTACACGTTCTCAAGTTCAGATTGAACGCCTTGAATAATAGGCAACTTCTCTGACATAAAAGCTGACACTCGCTTCAAATCGCTGACTCAAAACAATGACGTCATGACATACTTTGAAATGAACACCCAGTAAATAAATGCTACGAAATCACGTCCAGTACCAGAGAGTTGTGAGCGTAAAGTCAGTGTACATAAGAAATACACTCCACCCACACTCGTGACGTCATTAAAGTACTCTGTGTAGCAAACTTGTATTCTCTCAATGCGCACCTCATTTGCGCTCTTGCTCATGAGCTTCAAACCTGTCTCCGGACAGTTGACTAAACAACTATCAATAATATGAAATTAAATGAAACTGAATTCATAAGGTGTTTCGAGTAATATTGATTACTAGACCGCGGGACTGCGGGCCCTAATACGGCGATTACAGTTGACTATGCAGACGGGTATAGAGTGAGTATGACGTAAGTCTCTCTCGCCTTTCGCCGTACTGTTCCGTGCATCGAACCCGAAACATTCAGAGTGTGTTTAACTGTCATACTGCGTGTGTGAAATGACACATATTACAATGCCTAAAACAACTCACTCACGAAGTGCAATACTAAATAATTTAGTGGAACAATTCGAACGCGATATATTTAGGCTATTATAGAAGGAGAAAGTGTTGTATGTGTCGTGTGTCATTTCAGATTACTACGAACTATGAAATACTATTTTGAAAGACACTGCAACAGTAAAGCACTCAAGGAAAATGTTGAACGTAATTCAAACAAGAACCAATCGAGTTCAAATAGTCGATCACAATATTCGATATAGTCTTATGTGACTCGTGGATGCACACAAACATTCCATTCAGAACTTTGGACAATCCCCACTTTAGATAATTTCTGGAAAAATAAACAAATTAACATATTCCAGGAGAAGCAACAATACGTAAAGAATATTTACCAATTTCGTTCCAGAATACGATTGCCAAAATTCGAGGAAGTGTGAACGATCAGAAAGTATATGGGTTTCATTTTATGAGTCTACAGACGTAAGTGGTAGATATGTGGCAAATGTGGTGGTCGGTATACTTTCCGAGAACTATGTAGGGAAAAATTTTGTGCTAAATTCAGAAAAATTGCAAATGGTAAACCGTGCAACTATTGTCCAAGTTCTTTAATAAGGCTTATGGCCGTAAGGGATTAAATATGATCATGTACTTCTTTTCGTCATTGATGCAGCTCCATATATTATTAAGGCAGCAAAACAACTTAAAGAGCGGTATTCCAACATGGTGCATTTAACTTGCCTGGAGCAAGGACTGTATAGAATTGCTGAAGCAATTCGTGTTTTATATAGCGATATGGACTGTTTTATAGCGTCTGTGAAAAAAAATTCTCAAAACAACTTCAAGAAAATAAAAATTTCGAGAAATTGCACCAGATATCCCCCTTCCACCTCAATCCGTAGTTACAAGATGGGGCACCTGGCTTGAAGTTGCCTTAAATTTCGCAGAACATTACAATAAAGTCAAATTAGTTATTCATGCATTAGATGGCGAAGATTCAGCTGCCATTACAACAGCAAAATCCCTGATTTCAGAAAATATGCACCAAAATCTACAATTCATAAAGACCAATTACGGAAACTTCCCACAAGTTATAACTCAACTGGAAACGTCTGGTCTACAAATGTCCGAGTGTATTAAATTGAGAAAGAATTAATAAGGTACCCCAAGGATTGTATCCTGATAAGGTAAATGACAAAATACATAGTGTAATAAAAAAAATAAAGGCTATGCAGTGTTGAACAGTTTGGTGGAAAAACACGACAAAAACTTAAATGACAATGTAAATCTTTTCACATACTCTCCATTAACCTCATGTGATGTCGAAAGAAGATTTTCGCAGTATAAACATATTCTAACTAATAAACGCAGAAGTTTCTCCTTTGACAATCTACGTATGTAGGGTACATAATTGTACATTGTAATTCCTTCTTGTAAAGACAAAGATTCCGTCGACATCGCATCAATTAGATAAGTACGAAATGTATGATTATTGTATGTATGCAATTCATATACTCAAGACTGTACGTCTGAAGCACGCACAGTGAGTTGCTTACCTGAGAGTTCAGTACACTCGCCACGGAACGCTCCAGTCATACTTAACTTGATGGTAAAGGGCCCGCACTCCCGCGGTTTATTGATTACCATATACTGCAAATCTCAGTTTCTACCTTGTGTAAATTCGTGTTTTGCACTTACGAACGCAACTTTATCCGGCCACTCGTCGATTCTGCTCCACACGCACTCTGGAAGGGACACAGTTGGCACAGGGACGTCAGGGTATGCCGACTTGACGATTTGTGTGACGGCCGGTGACAGACTCAGAAGTCGACGATTCTCGTATCTTCTCAAGAGCTGCAGTCCACATCTCAGAAGACTTCTTGGACAATGCATGTTCTGCCACTGCAATCTGATGGATAAAATATCCTCTAATAAATGACAAGAACTGTAGACGAAGAGTGTCAGTAAAGATAAATAAATAAAAAAAAAAAAAGACATTGCTCTACGCTTTTCAAAAACATTTATTCATCTTAATTATTCGTTACGAAATGTGGTGTTGTGTCTTAAAGAAAAACGTTTCGTTTGATTTGAATGTTAACTTTTTTGCTTCACGTGGGAAGCGCCACAGGATACGGACTGAACCTGACTTTGACCTCACTTGAAGGAAAAACCAGCACCATTGTTTTTAAATATTGCAGATCACGCGCACCTGCCTATAGTGCGTTTCACGAATAGAGAAGGTTTTACCACAGTCTACTATATACAGTCGCGAAGCTCAATATGTAGTAAAAATGCAAACATGGGTAGTTGCCCACCACTAGGATCGCTACTATCGCCTCATCATCGCAGATCTCTCTCCTAGCAGACGACAAAATATGTTACACTTTCGTTGTCGTGTTCTTTTGGAAAAATTAACACCTTCCTTCCATTATTGAAATATTAAATGCATAAAGTTAATTTATTATTTTAATTAAGTATATTAAATTCCACCATAAACTCGAAGATATCTGCAAGAAATAAGTAATATAATTTTTGTATGTGCAAAACGAACTGAAATTTACTATAATCGCTTCACTCATTCAAGATTATAGCGATAATTAACTATGAAACCAATAAATATCAATTTGCATTTCCCTTTACAACAATTAATGGAGTAACTTACGCGTACCGGTACTTGTAGTGTAGGCTTACGTAGTTAACAAAGTGGGATGAGGTTAAGCAATAAAATCACACCAGAATTGGAAATAAAACGTGATCAATAATTTTTATTGTAACAGACTTTTTCTACGTCTCTAGTAAAGTAACAAATAAAAATAACAACAAAATTAACAGCTATAATTAAAAGCATATCCTTTGAAAAAAAAAAGTAGGCCTAAGCAATAATAATCCCACCAGAATTGAAAATAAAACGTGATCAGTAAATTTCATTAAAACAAACTTAATTTTTCTACGTCTCTAGTAAAATATTATTATTCCAATTATTGTATTTTAGCCATTAACATTTTCATTACAACCAATAACGTACATTTCACAAGCATCAATGTGAAATACGCAACGAGCTAGCACTCGATGGAAATACGACACAGTCCAAAGTCAACCGTGGACAGTCTATTGTTTCTAGTTGCTAACCGCTTGGAGCGCTTTATCACGAGATTTGCAAAAAATCACCTCAAGCTTCGCGACTGTATATAGTAGACTGTAGTTTTACCTCAATAGAGCCTTAAAGAAGCTGCTTGACCACTTTCCTCATGCAGGTATAGAGAAGGTTGAAATAAAGTCGCTGATGTTTTTGTAGTTACTATTGCATACAGATCTTACAACCGTAACTAGGCTTCGCATGTTTGTCACAAGAGCTACATTGGATGGAGTAGTTTCTCCTGGTACGTTAATGACGTCAGTCAAAGGCACAAGCAGGTTACAAGACCTCTGTGAGTTCTGACGTAGAAGCGAACCTTGTTACGTAGGTATATTTTATGTCGATGAGTTCATTGTGATCCTGTTCAGTCATAGAGACGCACCAGGAAACAAATGCCTCCAATATCTACACTGCAGTTGTTTATTTTGGAATTTGGTAATGATCATGGGTGGGCAACTCGTGCTCTCAAACTGTGAACAAACTCAGTCAGGTAGAACGAACTCTGTGCTAGCTGCAGTGTACGTGGGCCTTGCAAGACGAGTGGTTGTTGGTTCGCTTGCGTCTACAGTGAGTGGCGGCTCGTAATGAGTGAATCACAGTGTAATTCGTTTAAATATTTTCCCTTTAGTGACGAATGGGAAAACAAGTACTTTTTGTTAAGAAGAAAGGTAAAGCTGTGTATCTTATATCTTCGTCTACACTTTCTTACGCGTCACAAATTTCTTAAGAATATTGACAGTGATTATCATGATCTCATTCATTACACTAAAGTAAGATAGCTTAGCAGGGGTGCCATGTTATACAGGTTTTTCATGCTCAAGGAAGAAATAGATATTTTTACGATAAGCGAAGGTAAGTATAGAAATTCCACAACAAACAGACCCAGCATGGATTTCTGATCTTGTTTTTTTTTACGGACATTTGTACACATCTTAATGATCTGAACGTGCATGTACAAGGAAAAGATAACTTGATCATAAATATGATTGACCATCTGAGAGCATTTGTAGGTAAGTTAAGAATGGCAGTATCAAGTAGAAAATAAACAACATTCACCACTTTCCTTCACTAGAAACTGTTTTCAAGAGCGATGAAGAAAGTCAGCTTATCAAATATAAAACCCTTATTCAATACCTCTTAACAGAATTCACTGGTAGATTTGGAGAGATAGCGACAATGGACAAGGAATGGAGATTATTCTGCAATCCCTTTGGGTTTCAGCAGATAGAAGCTCCTGAAAATTTGGAATTAGAATTGAAAATCTGCAGAACAGCACGCCGCTCAGAGTTTCGGCGAAATCAGGAATCGAACTGTTCGTAATGCTGCCTAAGTCATAATTTTCAAATCTATGCTTGCTTGCCTCCCGCCTAGCAGCCATGTTTGGTTCCACATATGTGTGCGAGCAGTTTTTCACTACGATGACCAACAACAAAACTGTTTGGCGATCCTGGGTCACAGACGACAATTTAGTGGCTGTTTTCTAACTTGAGCCAGATTTTAATGCTCTGACAGCAAGAAAAAGATGCCAAACGTCTAAATGTACAGAAGGAGTTCAGGAGTAAGTTTATTTCATTTTCTGTTATATGTATAAAATTACTTCCTTGATTTTGTGATTATTTAGGAATGTAATACTTTTTTGAAATCTCTTTATTCTATAAATACTTGTAAACTCTGATTACTTTCTATGTTTCAATGGAGACAAATAATAACTAATATTAACAAACAGTGTAATAAGTGCTGCAAATATATTTGTTGTATCTTGAAAGGGTTGTGTTTAATTTATGTTTTCAGCACTAAATAATAACGTATTATAATTTACAAAGTTTGGCAATAATGGAATTTCAGTTTTGTGTATTTAGTTATAGGTGTCTAAAACTACTGTACGCCTAATTATTGTACCATGCATAATTTTGAAATACAAATCATGGAGTAGGCCTAGATATCACGATCATCTGCACCAGCCGCTACAGCGCACCATGGCAGTGAACTGCTTCTGTAACGAAACTACACACAGCTTGTAACTGCAGCGGCTGCCTCGGTGTGTGCTTTTTTGTGCCAAGGTTTTTAGCGCCTCGGGAGTACGAGTTGCCCACCCATGGAAATGATTATTTTTGTGTACGGAATAGTAACATATTCTTAGAATTCATTATATTTTTTTTTCATTGTAATAGTAATTATTTCAATAAAGAGGTGTAAATTATTTTTTTATTTTATTAGGTTATTTTACGACGCTTTATCAACATCTTAGGTTATTTAGCGTCTGAATGAGATGAAGGTGATAATGCCGGTGAAATGAGTCATGGGTCCAGCACCGAAAGTTACCCAGCATTTGCTCATAATAGGTTGAGGGAAAACCCCGGAGAAAACCTCAACCAGGTAACTTGCCTCGGCCGGGAATCGAACCCGGGCCACCTGGTTTCGTCTCTAGACGCGCTAACCGTTACTCCACAGGTGTGGACGGTGTAAATTATTGTTTGCACATATATGTATAAAACTTCTGTTGTATATTTATTATCAGATTATTAATTTTGAAATTCAGTTGTAATCAGTGCCATGGCAAACAATTTGTTCAAATGTTTCGATAGTGCAAACCATTAAAATTAAGTTCCAGTGTTGTCATGATATGCTCCATTATATTTTACATTCACCGTACGCCTACTATACTGCCATTTATGCAGTGAACGTTAGACATTTGTCAAGACACTTGCGATGCGCAGTAGGGGAACAACGTTTTTGTAGAGGGGGTTTAATTGTGTACTTTTCTTTATAGAACATGTTCAAAAACTCCACCGTCAACTTCAATGCACATTGCAGCTCTTGTAGACAGTTGATGTGTTGGTCATCCAAACTGATTCGGACATTCCTTTACTAGAGCACAAGCATGTAAAGTCCTGCCGTGTTTCCAATTCGCTCTTAAGCCAACCCCACACAGAGTAATCCAATAGAGTAAGGTCGGGTGACCTCGGTGGCCAAGAAATGACTACCGCGGCCGATCCAACGCCCATTGTGCATTGAAATGACCAATAAAGACAATACTACAACTTAATGTCGTTTTGGTTGAATCCGCATGTGAGTGCTGATGAAGGACATGAGACTGACGCCCATGATTTTCAAACAACTATATGTCAGATACTGTTAATTTTATTTTATTGGGTTATTTTACGACTCTATCAACATCTAGGTTATTTAGCGTCTGAATGATATGAAGGTGATAATGCCGGTCCAGCACCGAAAGTTACCCAGCATTCGCTCCTATTGGGTTGAGGGAAAACCCCGGAAAAAACCTCAACCAGGTAACTTGCCCCGACCGGGATTCGAACCCGGGCCACCTAGTTTCGCGGCCAGACGCGCTGACTGTTACTCTACAGGTGTGGACGATACTGTTAAGAACAGGCCATATGTTCATATATACTTTTTTTGTTCAGAATCACCAATATTATCACCCCTCACATCATGTACATTGCTATTTTATCACAAACTCACATACTCCAATGAAAAAGATAGACATCGCTTCGCCTGGAGTTCGCAGAATTTTGTGGAGGAAATTGGATTTATGAAGCGTTTTATATTCAGCGATGAGGCAACATTCTATGTAGTCCTAAGTGGAAAGCTGAACCATCACAATTTCCGAATTTTGGACACTAAGAATCCACATACTATATCAACGTGATTCACTGTAGTTGAATGTCTTTTGTACCATGTCACATCGCAAACTACTGGGTGTTCATTTCAAAGTGTGTCATGACGTCACTGTTGTTGGGTCACCGATTTGAAGCGAGTTTCAGCTTATATGTTAGAGAAGTTGCCTATTATTTAAGGCGTTCTTCAATCTGAACTTGAGAACGTGTACGGTATAACTTGAACGTCGTAGCAACAGATGGCGGTCTGTACGGTCTGTGTGCTACCATAACCTCTTTCGAATTGTGTTTTGCGCCGGCAAGTCGTACGCAGGGTATTTGTTATCATCGGTTGCGTACGGTAACATTCCACAACACAAATCAAATGCTCCGTGTCCATGTTGACCGTCGAAGTTAATGTCAACAAATACGTAAGTAATCGTCTTAACCCTCTCCCCATATCCCGACAGTACGCATTTCCAAACAGTTCACATTCCTGCCACTACCGGCGTTACCGTACGTATCGGCACGTACTCTTCAGAATGAACGCCGTACTTGCTAGCCAACTTCTCTGCCTCTTAGATTATACACCTGAGCTGCGGAAGTGTAGGAAGATTGAATTCTCTAGGCTCATCAGCTAGCCACATGACGGCATACAGCGAGCCAAGACACATTTTGAACTGAACACCCAGTATATGGTTAGGCCCTACAGTCACTTGCATATCCTATCATGACACGAGTAAATCGTGGTTAATGCCAAAATTTAATGGAGATTCTTATGTTTACCTGTACCAGCAAGATAGAGCAGCTCCACAATACCACTCTGAAGCTCGTGAGTGTCTCAATGGCGTACTTTCAGAATGTAGTTCCAAAAGCTACAACTTCAATACCAAGTAATGCAATATGTTACGGTATCATTATATATGACATGTTATAATGACAGTGGTATGATGATAAAAATAGTTTATGTCCATAAAAAATTGCACAACATAATTAACTTATAACATGAAATATGTTGGGGCTTCAAATTTACTTGATAGCAGTTATGACACCGCCATGATAGTGATTATATATACACACACTGAGGACTAAGGCAAGGAGATGCACTGTCACCTGTACTTTTCAACTTTGCTCTAGAATATGCCATTAGGAAAGTCCAGGATATCAGAGAGGGTTTGGAATGGAACGGGTTACATCAGCTACTTGTCTATGCGGATGACGTGAATATGTTAGGAGAAAATCCACAAACTATTAAGGAAAACACGAGAATTTTACTTGAAGCAAGTAAAGAGACAGGTTTGGAAGTAAATCCCGAAAATACAAAGTACATGATTATGTCTCGTGACCAGAATACGAAATGGAAAAATAAAACTTAGAAATTTATGCTTTGAAAAGATGAATAAGTTCAAATATCTTGGAATAACAGTAGCAAACCAATTACACTCGGGAGGAAATTAAACATAAAATAAGTATGGGAAATGCCTGTTATTATTCGGTTGAGAAGCTTTTGTCATCTAGTCTGCTCTCAAAAAACCTGAAAGTTGGAATTTATAAAACAGTTATATTATATGGTTGTGAAACTTGGACTATCACTTTGAGAAAGGAACAGAGGTTAAGGGTGTTTGAGAATAAGTGCTTAGAAAATAATTGGAGTTAAGAGGGATGAAGTTACAGGAGAATGGAGAAACTTGCACAACGTAGAACTGCATTCTATTCTTCATCTAACGTAATTAGGAACATTAAATCCAGACGTTTGAGATGGGCAGGGCATGTAGCACGTATGGGCGAATCCAGAAATGCATATAGATTGTTGGTTGGAAGGCCGAAAGGAAAAATACCTTTGGGGAGGCCGAGATGTAGATGGGAAGATAATATAAAAATGGATTTGAGAGAGGTGAGATAAGATGATAGAGACTGGGTTAATCTTGCACAGGATAGGGACCGATGGCGGGCTTATGTGAGGGCGGCAATTAACCCTCCGGGTTCCTTAAAAGCCATTTGTAAGTAAGTAAGTAAATACACACACATGAGGATTATTTCATAAGTCATGGCAACTGTGTTATATCGGCCGATAAAACTGCAGCATTTAAAATCCGCTATATGCGTTTTATAGTCACTGGAATACGCTTCGCAATGCTCGCACCAAATGGGCCCAGGGCACAGGAGCCAATGAACAGGGGGCGATTAATCCAGTCTCTACCTTCATATCCCACTTCCCTCAAATCCATTTTAATATTATCCTTCCATCTATGTCTCGGCCTCCCCAATGGTCTTTTTCCCTCCGGTCTTCCAACTAACACTCTATATGCATTTCTGGATTCATCCATACGTGCTACATGCCCTGCCTACCTTAAACGTCTGGATTTAATGTTCCTAATTACGTCAGATGAAGAATAGAATGCGTGCAGTTCTGAGTTGTATAACTTTCTCCATTCTCCTGTAACTTCATCCTTCTTAGCGTCAAATATTTTCATAAGAACCTTATTCTCAAACACCCTTAATCTCTGTTCCTCTCTCAAAGTGGGAGCCCAAATTTCACAACCTTACAGAGTAACCGGTAATATAACTGTTTTATAAATTCTAACTTTCAAATTTTTTGACAGCAGACTAGATGACAAAAGCTTCTCAACCGAATAATAACAGCATTTCTCATATTTATTGTACGTTTAATTTCCTCCCGAGTGTCGTTACTGTTTCTCCAAGATATTTTAATTTTTCCATCTCTTCGAAGGATAAATCTCCAATTTTTATATTTCCATTTTGTACAATATTCTGGTCACGAGACATAATCATATACTTTGTCTTTTCGGGATTTACTTCCAAGCCAATCGCTTTACTTGCTTCAAGTAAAATTACTTCAAAATCATCTCCCAAAGCTTACATATGTCTTTTCAATGATGAAGAAGGTGTTAAATGCCGTAGGCTATATGTGATTCATCAATGTGTAGGCCTACCACCTGTCGAGACGCTGTTAAGATGTCCTCTTTGTTTGCAAAGCGCTACATTGCAACGGCTTCTTCATTTGCGGAATGAGATGAAAGTCGCATGGAGTGAGATCGGGCGAGTAGAGAGGATGTTCTAAGACCTCCCTGTAAAAGATTGCTGACACGAGCTCCGATGTGGCTGTAGCGTTATCATGGAGGAGCAGGCCGCCAGCACAATAACTTCCTTCGCATGTGCTGTTAACTAGCCAACAATACACACAGATAACACCTGGTGGTGGAATTGCGTAGAGTGTAAGATAGGTTTTCAAACCTATATACTGGACTAACCGTGTTGCCACATATTCAGGAGATATAACATGGTTGCCATGACTTATGGTACGACTCTCATATATAACAAATTACTGGTATCATCACAGTCTACTATATACAGTCACGAAGCTTGAGTTTTGAGAGTGCTAGAAACAATAGACTGTGACGGTTCTATTTTGCATTGCCTGTAATGTGGCGATATTAGCGGTCCTAGTGGTGAGCAACTACCTAATGTTTGCATATTTACTACGTATTGAGCTTCGCGACTGTATATACTAGACTGTGGTATCATGTAAAGTATGAATTATTATGTGATTCGTTTCGAAATGAAACATGCGTGACAGGATATGAAGAAGACATATAATGATGACAAAAATAAGTCAAAATGTGTAATAGGGTATATGATATACAGGGTGTATCTAAATTGGTGTCAAATATTTCGGGGACGTGTTCCTAACATCAAAACAATTAAAAAAGTTGATAAGAACATGGGTCTGAAAACCATTCGTTAGGGAGTTATTAAAGGATTTGTCCGTTCATTGACCGCTGATTGTTTGATGGTTCTTTGTTTGTTTGTATTTTGTAGAGGAAAGAAATCAGAAGAGAATGTATTCTGTGAGTGAACAGAACGAAATGATTTGCATCATTTAATTGATGATGTGCTTCTGGACGTCATCCAACGAATGTGTTTTAACACGATGCTGCTCCAGCTCATTTCAGTCTGGTAGTTCGTAATTTTTTAATGATCGATTTCCCCAAAGATGTATTGGTCTAAGGGGATTCATTGCATGGCCTGCTCGATCGCCTGATTTGATTCCAATGGATTTCTTCTTCTGGGGACATTAAAGTCCCTGGTTTATGCGACTCCTGTACTTAATGTTGATATTCTGAGAGCGTATCCAAACTGGATTTCACGAAATACGAAACACTCCAGAAATTTTCAACAGAGTACGCCAGAGCATGTAACGCAGGTTTAGGAGACACATCGAAGCAGGAGGAAGCCACTCCGAGCAATTTTTGTAACATTAAATTTTGTCTTGTAACATTAAATTTTGTCTTGTAACTTTGAAATAAATTATTTTGAGACCAATGTTCATATGAACTTTTTGTAATGTTTTGGTGCTAGGAACATGTCCCCGAAATATTTGACATCAATTTAAATACACCCTGTATATTTGTTGTGTGTGGAACTATATCAGTTCTATAAGAAATAGCGCTCGAATGACCTTTGATACTTTCGCGTGCTATCTGGCTGCAGTTTAGGCCTATATGCTGTACAAGTAGGATCAACAAGAAGACAAGTGTGAACAAAATGACAATTATGATGTCGAGATGCAACAACTCTTTATACTTTTGTTTACACAGTTTTAATAAATGCAATACAATTGAAGCGTTGGCTGGAACAACGTTATAAGTTACATTTGGTAAAATTTACAGGAGCTGCAAGAATGTGTATACGTACAACGTTGTTCTTATAGAGTATCAAACTTTTGAGTAGACAAATTTCACGCACTGCATTGATGGACAGTTGCAAGCGAAAGAGTATAGCAAGGTAACACGACATACAACATGATTACACGGAAACACGCCGAATGAGAATTTTGTAACTTACAACGTTGTTCCAGCCGACGCTTCAATTATTTCACAGCAGAAGATGTTATATATCGTCGGCTTAGAGTGTAAACCTGCTAAATCCATTTTTTGTTTAAAATTACATTTTAGTACCTTTCGAAAGGGAACGAGAATCGTGTAGGAAAAATAGCTATGCACAATTCAACTCGTAAGCGTACATAAACGCGTGATGAGTAAAACAGCCAAATCCACTTCGTTCAAAGCTCGCTGCTAACTCCATAGCGACTATTAATATTTGAGGAAAAAAATTCGCTCCGGCGCCGGGGATCGAACCCGCGTCCTTGGTTCTACGTACCAAGCGCTCTGACCACTGAGCTACGCCGAATTCAATCCAGAGCACCGGCTCGAACTCTCCTCCTATAGTGTTTCCCTTCATTGGCCTGACTCCAAGTTAGACATATACGTTGACGTTTATATTTCAAGTCAACTGCCATTATACAAGGAGCGCACTCAGCTGAGTGACTAATGGCCGGGATTCCGCAGTAACGTGCACAACAATCTGTACAGAATCATGCACTGCTAGCTAAACGACATTTCATACAAGTTGAGAGGAAGCGAAGGCATTTCTTTCCCCTTCTACTTGCCCTAAGTCCCTTCAGTAACAGAACGGTAGCTGTTACCTCTTATACCTGCATCCCCCAAGTTCTACACACAAGATAATACAATATTAAATAAAGTACATAAGTGGATATAAAATACAGTGACACAGATGTTTAACAATTACATGTCTGAGTATATTTTAATGCCGTTCTTACAATATTTTCAACTAATAATTTAATTAAGGAATGTTAGTTTGTATTATGAAGTCGGGGGGAGTGACAGTGTAGATTGTACCTTTGTGTATGCTATAGTGTAGCAACTAGCGGTGAAAAAACATTTATCTTCTGCTATCAGTAGCTTTTTAATGTGCCAGTTGATATAAACAATAATAAAATGCAATAATAAACGCTTAGTATAAACTCTCGAAATATAGATTACCGGCAAACATTTTGAGTAGTAAGAATTTTCACTATGTTCAAAGTCAATTAGTCGAACGTTAGTAAGATGGACAGTAGCATCTTCCCCTTCACGGACGGTAAAGAGTGTGAGTAGAGGGGAAAGCCTATCAACCAAACTGAAATGAGGATTAGATGAATTTACTAAAGATGTTTAGTAAAATCCATAGCGACTGTTAGTGTGGATAGTGTGTTCGACCTTTGCGCGTATCCTTGTGTAGTCAAACAAGTTTTGGGTGTTTATTGCTGTTATTCAAGCTTTTAATGACTGAAATATTGTAGAGGGGTGTATAATTATGATTGTTCAATTACTCTTTAGTGTCAAAGTAATTAGAAGTTCAGTTCGTTTTAGATTTCAATTTTTTAATCTTCTAGGTACTGAGATTAGTAGTTTTTTCGGTGCATTTCGGTACTTAGCAAATATTTTTCATGATGATTGCCGCTACATATTTTATTACTAATTTTATTAGTTTATTTGATTTACGTTTTCTGCAATACGAAAATGGGTTTTGTATTGTTCTAGATATCTTCAAACAGTTGTAACCATCTTTGGAAAGGCAACATTGTTATAGAACAAAAGTTCTTTTAGTTTGAACACACCCAAACGGAAGCAGATTGCATCCTTTCCACATTTGAATGGGCTCTTAAAAACAAAAACATCAGTGTACCAGCAGATTACATAGAAATCTGCATATCAGCCAAAAAAAGCCCCGTCCATATGACGTGACATACTTAAGTCACAAATTCTTACAAACATTAAACCCCACTAACTAACTAACTAACTAACTAACTAACTAACTAACTAACTAACTAACTAACTAACTAACCAACCAACCAACCAACCGAGCAAGGGAGGGTTGTGGATATAGAGGCAATCATGGCTGGTCAATAATTTAATGGTGCCACCGCAAATTGTATGGACATGTTCAAAGAATGAAGAGTCTGGAATAGCAAAAGGAATTACGATCTGATATCCACCAGGAAGAACGAAACGAATTAAATTAAATCTGTGGCGCTACAGCCATGAATGGTCAACCGACCAGGCTTTTTTTTTTACCTTGGGGATTTAGTTGAAGTGAATTTTTATGGCTGGCAGAGTAACTATCTCATGCCCCCAAGTTTTAAATTGCTTCCAGTGCACTTCATTAGAACCAGGTACCCAGCTTCGAAGCCGTTAGCCCTGTGAACTTACAGTATAATTATTTTCCCCTATTATCATAGTACAGGTTATCTAAGAAATTAGCAAGTTCTTTTTGGCAATAGAAGAGAAAGAGTGGGGGAAGGGAAGTGGTCCGTGGGCCATTTCTTTAGGGCTCATCCCGACATTTGTCTTATTATTCAAGGGAAACCACGGAAAAACCTTGAGCAGGATGAGATGTCGTGCTGACGACAAGCCAATTGTCTACAATGGGGTCATGAATATGTTGAGGTGGGAGGTTGTCTTTTAATCATTATTTAAAGTACTGAAATATTAAAATACATAATAATTATTTACAAAGAATACAAAGCATCTATGCAGCCAATAACGTGATGACCCTGAAACAGAGAAATAACCTTATTAGTACATTTATAGATTTATGTCTGTGTGTAGAGTCAAGTGGTTGTTTATTGTTCAAGTTGGTGTTCGTCTTGTACGTTGTCGTTCGAAGCTAGAGGGTGGAGTACGCTCTTAGGTCATTTGTGCTTATCTAAAGCAGGGTTTTAGTTCCCAGGGAAGAGATTAGTGGGTTGTTGCTGTTGTACGACTTGGCGTACGTGCAGAAGGCTTGGTTTGAGATATGTTATGTTTTTTATTTAACGACGCTCGCAACTGCAGAGGTTATATCAGCGTCGCCGGATGTGCCGGAATTTTGTCCCGCAAGAGTTCTTTTACATGCCAGTAAATCTCTACTGACATGAGCCTGTCGCATTTAAGCACACTTAAATGCCATCGACCTGGCCCGGGATCGAACCCGCAACGGTTTGAGATATATTCTTGAATTGTGCAAATTTCTAGTTCTGTATGAATCAATCTAACTGGTGTAACTCTAGGTAGTCCTGTAATGAATCTTAAAAGTTTGTTTTGGAAAACCTGTAATTTTTTAAGAACTGTAATAGGTGCGTGTCCCCAAGCAGGACAAGCATATAATATTACTGATCTGATTAATGTTTTATACAAAATTAAGGCTGCATGTATGTTTAAATGTCTGCTTTTATTTAAAATTGGGTATAGCTCCACCATTCTAGAATTGGCAAGTCTGAGTTTCTGTTGTACGTGTTGAAGAAACGTAAGCCGTCTGTCTAGTGTTACTCAGAGATATTTTACTGAAGTTTTCCACTCGATTTGTGATCCATTTATGGCTAAGTTTGTATGATTTATTCCCGGTCTATTGAATTTATTTCTTCTGCTATATAAAATTGCTTGTGTTTTGGAAATATTTAATTTGATTCTCCATCTGAGGAGCCATGCTTCAATGTCACGTAGGTGACCTTGTAGCCTGTTAATGGCAACAGTTGGCTTCCACGATGCCGTGAGAAAAGCCGAATCGTCCGCGTATAGCGCTAGAATGCTATTGTTGAAGTTTTGATTAAATTGCTTACAAGCATCATAAACGCTATCTTTCGGATAGGCTATTTTCCTAACATTTGGAAACACTCGTATATTATTCAAATTCCTAAGCCAGGAAAGAATAAATCTGATCCACCTAATTATCGACCCATTAGTTTACTAAATGTTTTAGGTAAAGTTGCGGAAAAGATCATACAAAAAAGATTGAAATCCGAAATCGGAAACAATGATATCATCCGAAACGAACAGTTTGGATTCCGTTCAGGTCATTCATGCACACAGCAATTGCTGCGCACAACGGAATTCATTACCACTGCATTCAATTTAAATCGAACAGTAGCGGCTATATTCCTAGATTATACACAAGCCTTTGACAGAGTATGGCATGCGGGCTTGATATACAAATTAATTAACAATAATTTAAATTGCCGCCTAGTGAAGCTGTTGGACAATTATATTCGGGGCAGAACGTTCCAGGTTAAACTGAATGACGTGCACTCCACGTCGCGAGGTATTAACGCTGGAGTGCCTCAGGGCAGCATTCTGGCACCGATACTTTTCCAAATCTATATTAATGAGCTACCTTTTAAACGATTTTTGTGATAATTGTTTCAATACTTCAGCTTGTATGCCATCGGTGCCAGGAGCTTTTTTATTTGGCAAGTGTCTAACTTGCCATTTTATCTCGTCAACACTAGCAGGACGGATCAGTAGTGCGTCGTTATTGTTGAGGTCCACGTTTCGTAGGTACGTAGTTGTGTCTTGTGTTATTTTGTCATATATTTGTCTGTCATGGAAGGAGTTCTCGAGGACTTCCGCGAAAATAGTTGCTTTCTCCTCTGGACTATTGCATGTTGTCCCATTGTGCTGGATGGGAGGGATGTCACTATATGGCTTAGTGAAGAACTTTGTAATTTTCCACACTTCGCTCATATTGTCGGTATCTAAATTACTAACTTTTTGAGTCCAGGCTTGGATGATCTGATCGTTTATTTTCTGAGAAATGTCCCTTTTTAAACGATTCATCCTTGGTCTTAGGCGAGGGTCCCGCGTTCTTTGCCAGGCACGTCGACAGTCATTTCTTTCCCTGATTAATTTTAAGGTATCATGTGGAAGCTCTAATTTCCCCGGAATAATAGTTTTCGTTGGAATTACCGACATAGATTCCTGTATAGCATTCGTTAGCATTTTAGCAGCTTCTTCGATCTTAACAGATGATGTAGGAACCAAGTCATCTGTAAGAGCGTCCAACTTATCGCGAAAGAGTTCCCAGTCGGCTGCTTTGTAGAGTAGCACAGTTTTTGGAGGGGATAATTGTAGTTGCGCTCGAAACGTAATGATAACAGGTTTATGATCTGAATTTTTTAACGAGTCATGTACCGAAATTTTGGTATGAAAATTTATATTTTTGAATAATGTAATATCTGAAATGTCTGGTTGATGGTTAGCATTGTCTGGGATAGGCGTGGGTGTACTCGGGGCAGAAACAACATAGTCACTCCTAAGGGAGTGGCGATAAAGCTTATTGCCATCCGATTTGCCCACACGACAGCCCCAGACGGCTGCTGTCCTCACGTTTATACTTACCTCAGCAGAGATGAACAATCGATCATCCAACCAGAACAGAGCTATCGTGTAGTTACCACAATGATCCCCCATGCCATTATGGCTGATTTTTGAAACCTGATTTCTCTATTTATCATAGCTCCCTAATTCATAACAATGATGGGTGGGCACTGGTCTCATACACCGGCCCGAAAATCATGAGAAAATTCCTTCCCCACGAGAACTCATGCCAGCGCTCATTCTGTAACGGGAGTGCAGGCAAGACGCTATAGCGTGAGACTGAACGAAACAAGGACGCCTAAATTTAATTTTAAAAGGAATCAATGGATTGCAGAGATAAAGGAATTGACAAAGGAAAGTTGGGAGGGCATTAAAATCGGGACAGTGAAGGTATACACAGAGTAGAAATGAAATAACTTTGCAGATTGAAGGGGACGATAGGGTGCACTTAAATGAATAGAAAATCTATATTACGTTTTGTGATTAAATGCACGGTTAATTAGAAAATAAAGTTTGAAGTTTCAGCAGTCCGACAACATCGCCGCTAACACACACATGTAAGAGTTCAACGAACCAAATAAGAGGTTGTTAAACTTTTTTTTCTGAAAAAACTTAACTTTCCACCAGTATCATATTATAGTTTTTTTATTATATACGACATGAGCTATTCGTTCTGAAAATTTTCAAGGTTATTTCACTTCCACCATGTATTCATAGCAAACTAGGTTCAGGAGAGAATGAAAACGTTTAATAACCTGCGAAATATATAAATAAATATCCATTGTTTTACATTAATTGATACTAGGAAAAAATGGAATGCTTTCCTCAAAGAAAATACATAATATAATTGGTATGAAAGTAGGGCGTACATATCAAGAAAAATCCACAACATTTTTATGCTGATATCTAGTGATTTTTGACGTTGAGTAGAATATGCCTTTTTATGTCGTGCAAAAAGATTTGAAATGTTTAACTTTCTCAGTTCACATGCAATTTAACCCGTAGAAAGCAAAACAAAACAAAAAAAACTACTAATTTCCTGTAGCACATGAGAATACTTCAGAACAATGATAGTTTCATTATGATGAAACATAAAAATAATATTGATGTATGCATCACTATAGTTTCTAAATGCTAAGAATACTTGTGCTGCGGTGATACCAAATAACGATAAATCCGGAATTTTTGTCTTCTTTATTTAGTTCGTGAGAGTTCGCGCATGAGCGCGGGTGTCTAGAAATTATATATGACAAGGCCTTAAAGTACTTCTTCTAGTTCGTAAATCTTTTCTCATTGAAAGGAACAAAATTCAGCGTCTTCACGATTCGCAACAAAAAGTGAAGCATCCAGATGCTAGGTGTCAGATGTGGTTAACGCTGTTCTTTGAGCAATCTTCGTAGGATCTTGCCTGTTTGGCTCTTAGGAATGCTTGAGATAAATTCCACTCCTCCTTTTAGGTGTTTGTACTCCGATACTTTCTCTGCCACAAATTTCTTTACATCTTCTTCTGAAATTTTTCCTTTTGGAACAACAAAAGCTTTAGGAATCTCTCCCGCCCTCTCATCAGGAATGCCAATAACAGCCGCGTCTTCTATTTGGGGATGACTTCTCAAGATCTCCTCAAGTTCCGCTGGGGCTACCTATAAAAATACACATTTTAAATTATTTTTCCTTATACTCGTAATATACAAAACTGGAAAATTGCTAACTTACCTTATTGTGTATTAGAAATTGATTAATTTTTCATTATTGTCCTATTGGATCTATAAAAATCCTAAGAAACCATCTCTACAGTTATATAGATTGATCTCTTTGCTATGGCGATCTGCGCACTTAAGTTGGGTCTTGCAAATAGACGACTGTGATCACCCAATAGCTAATATATAGTAGGAAATTTTATGTTTCTTCTGGAATTAATGATGTTTTATTTAGTCTTTTCCAATTATTTCTAATTGTGCTGTTTCTTATTCTTTTTCTTCTCCATTGTTTTCTTTTTTTCCATTATAACAATTTTATGGTAAACTTTGTCTTCTAGGCAGCCTTCACTTGGAGGAAGCTGAATAAAAATTTATTCGAAATAAAAAAAATACGTATATAATAGATCTAGATAATAAGCAGTGATATCTTTTACAGTACATAAGGAAGCAACAGATATTTAATTTGAGATAAGTTTTATTTTCATAGTAGTTATAGCAGAACTTTAATAATTAGACTACCAAGTTAAGATTGGATGACCATTGCAAAAAAATTGTGATTATGATTATTTTGTGAAGTATTGCGTTATATGCAATTATACACACCACAAAATAATGATCTGTGAGTATTTGTAGAGTTATCTCTTACGACTCAAAAGTACTAAAAAGTTTATTAAGTAATCTTTATTTTATGTCAGTATCTGTGTATACTATCCACTGGTGAAAATTGTAGCAAAATTATATTTCACAATGACATTTAAAAAATATATCCATTTCTATATTGAACGTTAGTGTTTTCTGCTTAGGGCAGACATTTCCAATTACTGGTTCTGTGACATCACACTTCTCTGCTCTCGTGCTCTTCGAGAGAGAAAGCATAGGTGAAATAGCAAAGTAGGGGAGTGGCAGTAGAAGGAATAGAGGTGTTTCAATATTGGAGACAACATTACATTCCCTCACGTGCTCTACCAGATCACCTCCAAGAGAGGAAACGACGTCATTGGTTACGCAGTTGAAATAACTGGCTTAATACGAGAGTACCTATAGAACTAGTTAACTTATGTCTTGCTTAAACGTATCAAATTCTAAATATTTGTCATATTATCACGAAACTACATACGAGTGATTCCCGTGTACAACCGATTTTGCCAATCGTTCATTAACACGAAAACTGGTTAACATATATATTTTACTGAAGTTTATGAAATTCTAAATGTTTATCTTATTACCACGTAACTATATACGACTGACTCTTACTTCAACGTATCAAATTCTGAACGTTTATCGTATTACCACAGTCTACTATATACAGTCGCGAAGCTTGGGGTGTTATTTTGCAAATCTCGTGATAAAGCGCTCCAAGCGGTTAGCAACTAGAAACAATAGACTGTCCATGGTCGACTTTGGACTGTGTCGTATTTCTATCGAGTGCTAGCTCGTTGCGTATTTCACATTGATGCTTGTGAAACGTTCGTTATTGGTTGTAATGAAAATGTTAATGGCTAAAATATAATAATTTGAATAATAATATGGGACAAGGAGGAGACATTGTACTGCTATAAATTGTAGCAACAGTAAGAGAAAAAGGCCAGAGTTATCCTTTTTCCGATTTCCGAAAGATTCAGAAAGGTTCCTGGGTTTCCACAAGAATGCTGTGCAGAAACAAAACTCTTAATTTTGAAGTTCTTTGTGACTGTTAGAATACATTATATCCTTAAATTTCACAATGAAATTTTTCAGTCTAACCGAAAGGACATTAGATACCGGTTAAAGTTCTGTCACTTCTGTCCAGAGAAATAAAGGTTAGGTCTACTTTTTTTTCAGAGGATATATTTTTAATTGTAGCTATTAATTTTGTTATTATTTTTATGTGTTATTTTACTAAAGACGTAGAAAAATTAAGTTTGTTTTAATGAAATTTATTGATCACGTTTTATTTTCAATTTTGGTGGGATTATTATTGCTTAGGCCTACTTTTTTTTTCAAAGGACGTTTTTAATCATAGCTGTTAATTTTGTTGTTATTTTTATTTGTTGCTTTACTAGAGACGTAGAAAAAGCCTATTACAATAAAATTTATTGATCACGTTTTATTTCCAATTCTGGTGTGATTATTATTGCTTAACGTCATCCCACTTTGTTAACTACGTAAGCCTACACTACAAGTACCGGTACACGTAAGTTACTCCATTAATTCATATTTCCATTAGGCCTATTATTGTTGTAAAGGGAAATGCAAATTAATATTTATTGGTTTCATAGTTAATTATCGCTATAATCTTGAATGAGTGAAGCTATTATAGTAAATTTCAGTTCGTTTTACACAAACAAAAATTATATTAACTTATTTCTTGCAGGTATCTTCGAGTTTATGGTGGAATTTAATATACTTCATTAAAATAATAAATTAACTTTATGCATTTAATATTTCAATAATGGAAGGAAGGTGTTAATTTTTCCCAAAAGAACAAGACAACGAAAGTGTAGTCTGTTAGGAGAGAGAGCTGCGATGATGAGGCGATAGTAGCGATCCTAGTGGTGGGCAACTACCCATGTTTGCATTTTTACTACATATTGAGCTTCGCGACTGTATATAGTAGACTGTGGTATTACCACGTAACTACATAAGACTGATTTCTGTGTACAATCTATTTCAGCAGCCGACCATTAACACGAGAGAACCGATAGAACTGGTTAACTTATACCTTATTTAAACGTATCAAATTCTAAATGTTTATTACCTCGTAGCTGCATACAACTAATTACTGTGTACAATCGATTTCAGCAATCGACCATTATACGATAATATCAATAGAGCTGGTCAACATATCTTATTTAAACATATCAAACTCTACATGTTCATCATATTACCACAGCTTAGTATATATAGTTGCGAAGCTCAATACTTACTAAATATGCAAACATAGACAGTTGAAATATGCATCCATAGATAGTTGCTAGCTACCAGGATCGCTACTATCGCCTCATCACGGACTCTCCCTAACAGACGATAAAATGTATTGTACTTTTGATATCTTGTTCTTTTGAAAAATTAACACCTTCCTTCCACTATTGAAATACGAAATACATAAGGTTTATATATTATTTTCATAAAGTATGTATTATATTTTATAAACTCATCTTCCTGGATCTCTCGGAAGGGTAACTCTGACCTCTTTTTCTTAGAATTTACAGTGCTACAAACGTCTCCTTGTCCCATATTATTACTCAAATTATTGTATTTTAGCCATTTACAGTTATTACAACCGATAACGAACATTTCACAGTTTACACAACTTTTCACAACAATGCGAAATACGGCACAGTCAATGCCTTTTCGATCTAGACCAGGCCATAATATATGTTCGGGTTTTCTATTTCAGTGTATGTAGCTCAGTGAATTATTATATTATAACTTTATTGCGTATCATAGCTAAGTTTTATTTAGTGTAATGTGTCCATAAGTTCCGTTTAGTTCTTGTTGCATAATATGTTTCAGAAATAATTACAAAACTGTGTTATTTTAATGTGAAGAGAATTTTACATGTTAACATAATCTTTGCGCATCAACATTTTAAGTTTAGAATGGAAGCTATTTTGAGGTTTAATAAAAAAAGAATTTATATTGTGATTTTAATATAGCACAGCTACCTTCCTTGATAAAGACAGAAAATTTATCATACCACTCTTATGAAATTAGTGTACGTACGATTGTTACTTCGTCTCTTAGGTAGTAGATAAATACAATAATTCAATACTCAATTGTAGTATTAAAATACAGACAAATTGAATGTGCGAAGTATCATACATGACATTATTCTTAATTATAATGTGTAATTGCGAATTTAGGAATACAAGATATAGTAAACATAACCTATAATATTTCCATATGAATGGCAGGGCATTGGAGACCACTAAAATTAGACAGAAAGGGGCAACTGGGACAGTAAACATAACCTATAATTTCAACATATCTAAATATTCGTGCGGTGCAACTGAAAATTATTGAATCGTGCATAAATGAATGTACAATAATTTCGCAATATTGAATCGAAATAGAGGCAGGTAGGTCTATTACACATACGAACAACGTAATTTTCACACCAAAAATAATATTACACTTTAACTCGCAAGGAATTATGTCTGAAATGCCTCCTAATCATTGTTTTAAATTTCATAAATGCAATTACACTACATTTTAGAGAAATATATGTTATTTTTTATGCATTCCAATTAATTTATATGGTTGAAACGCCGCCCTTCGTGATCGGGTTAAGCGAGTCACATGGTCTGCCTTACGGCCTGTATTAGATCACGATGCCAGTGACACAGTCTATTGTTCCTAGTACACACAGCGCTCCAAGCGGCTAGCAACTATCGCGAGAAATGCAAAAAATCACCCCAAGCTTCGCGACTGTATATACTAGACTGTGATATTACCACATAACTACATACAAGTGATTCCTATGTACAATCGATTTCAGAAGTCGACCATTAAGGTAGTCTAATGCTTAAAATATCACTCCAATTTCAAATATGAAATATTCCTTTGTACATTTATACAATGATGCGTATTTATGCGTAACTTCGTCCAATTGTGCACTTTCTGGACGCCGCAGAAACAGCCCGGATAAGTTTAGGAATGCGACGCTCGCGATTCATAAGCGAGCGACCAAGTGTTTGGAGGCAGGAGGAGACAGGTTTGAAAATATCTTGATAAGCAGAATGAAGTTTACAACAGACAAAATGTTACAAGCTTGAGAACAGTTTCCTATAGTGAAGATATAAAGTTTTGTCTCTACTTTCAAATTTTCAATAACCTATAACGGCTTAATTATAAGTCAGACCTATCTTTTTATTTACTTTGTTTGCTCCATTTGATCTCAGGAAGGCCCTCCTCAAGTAGCGGTGAAACTTCGTGATTCACTCTGTGTGAACGTGAAGTTTCATTTAAAATATTCAGTCGCCGAATTACCTGGAATCCTTTGACTTTGATTAACTCTTTAGTTCTATCAACAATGTAGAGTTTCCCTTCATCATCATAATATCCCGTGTCTCCTGTGTGTAGCCAGCCATCTGCATCAATAGTTTCAGCAGTCACATCAGGACGGTTGAAGTATCCTATCATGTTCTGACAGGAAAAAGAAATACATATTTCAATTGAGGTTCACTTTCTTTGCAATATTCAGTTCATATCAACACTAAATTGGTCATTTTATCTTATCTAGGTAGACATACAAAGACATTTAAAATTAATAAAACATTGCATTGCATCTCAATCTAGCTGGAAAATAAATATTTTTCGAACTCACTGAAGTTTGTGTTTCTACACTGTAACCAGATGTCTGCACTTCAGATATCCGCAATGCAGAAAGGGATTCGTAAAGATTAAGAACAGTAAATACGTAGCGGAAGTTGATTAGTGTTAAACACCGGTGGCGTCTGCACCCAGTTGTGCGTTGAAGCGATGCGAGGGAAGATCGTTGTACTTAAGCAAAGTATTTTTTAAATTCCACTTGGAAAGTCTGCCCAAAGGTTTATATAAAGTATAATTAATTATTGTAATAATAATTTTCGAAATTACTGAATTGAAAATTGAATTTTTCAGTCATGAAGTTAATTTTCATACAGAGATTTAAAAAATCGGCGCTTACTCGTACGGAATTTTTTGACCAAAATACAAAACATTTAGGGGCCATATTCATAGACATTCTTAGCGCGGGCTTCCGGTGGATGATCAGCGAACTAACGTGTTTCGTATTCATAAACTAATGTTAGCGATATGATCTGATATGAATGCTGTACAAGTAATCAGTCGATAGCCGGGGCTAGTTTAGCGCGCTCATAGCGCAGGCTAGCAAAATGTCTGTGAAAGCACCCTTAGGGTTTAAATCCAATGTTGCGGTTTAACGGCAAACGCGCGCCTTTTTTAAATAAATTGTTTTATTTTAGACGACTGCTAGCAAAAGCTGTGACTGGTAAACAGTTAGTTGAATTAATGCTCGAGGAGAAAAATTCTTCAGAATCTATATATGAGTATGTTTTGACTAGATTATAAACAGGAGTGTGTTCAGAGGGCGTTTTTAAGGGAATTAAAAAATCTGTTTGTTATTTTATAAATAATTTAAGAAACATATGGAATTTTTGCTGAACTAAGAAAGACACCTTTCTGGCAAAATATTTAAAATGGTTGAATGCTGAAGTGAATTTTCTTCAATAGGCACTCAGTAGAATATGCTTTAGAATATGCCATTAGGAAAGTTCAGGATAACAGGCAGAGTTTGGAATTGAACGGGTTACATCAGCTTCTTGTCTATGCGGATGACGTGAATATGTTAGGAGAAAATCTACAAACGATTAGGGAAAGCACGGAAATTTTACTGGAAGCAAGTAAAGAGATAGGTTTGGAAGTAAATCCCCAAAAGACAAAGTATATGACTATGTCTCGTAACCAGAATATTGTACGAAATGGAAATATAAAAATTGGACATCTATCCTTCGAAGGGGTGGAAAAATTCAAATATCTTGGAGCAACAGTAACAAATATAAATGACACTCGGGAGGAAATTAAACGCAGAGTAAATATGGGAAACGCGTGTTATTATTCGGTTGAGAAGCTTTTATCACCTAGTCTGCTGTCAAAAAATCTGAAAGTTAGAATTTATAAAACAGTTATATTACCGGTTGTTCTGTATAGTTGTGAAAATTGGACTCTCACTCAGAGAGGAACATAGGTTAAGGATGTTTGAGATAAGGTGCTTAGGAAAATATTTGGGGCTAAGCAGGATGAAGTTACAGGAGAATGGAGAAAGTTGCACAACGCAGAACTGCACGCATTGTATCTTCACCTGACATAATTAGGAGCATTAAATCCAGACGTTTGAGATGGGCAGGGCATGTAGCACGTATGGGCGAATCCAGAAATGCATATAGAGTGTTAGTTGGGAGACCGGAGGGAAAAAGACCTTTGGGGAGGCCGAGACGTAGATGGGAGGATAATATTAAAATGGATTTGAGGGAGGTGGGATATGATGATAGAGACTGGATTAATCTTGCACAGGATGGGGACCGGTGGCGGGCTTATGTGAGGGCGGCAATGAACCTTCGGGTTACTTAAAAGCCATTTGTAAGTAAGTAAGTAAGGAACTCAGTAATGTAACATTATGAGATCCATTGCCGTTAGTTTCGGGGTGTAATGCTCTAAGAAATTCCCATGCGTAATACTGATAATTCAAAGACTTTAAAGAGAAAAAATTAAAATTAATCGGCCTAAATCTGCTTCGGAATATCTTAAATCACGTTTAAGGGCAGTAATAAAAATTTTGCTTGATTCAGTAATAATTAGGCCTATGTAAAGCTATTTGTCTGCCTTGTAATTAATTGAAAGATAATAAAGGCTTAAACTTGAAATAAAATATGAAAAATCTTGGATGGTGCTCTTCCGCACTTTACTCGGAATGTCCGAACATATCTTAACGAAAGATTTAAACGAAGATAATTTGGTGGAGGATGACCAAGGCAATGACCAGCACGTTCACCAGATCTTACTCCCCGCGATTTTTGGCTGTAGGGTTTGCTGAAGGGCCGTGTACATGCAACTAAACCACGTAATGTTGACGATCGACGGGAGAGAATAACGGACGTAATTGCAGAAATTCCACAAGCATATGGGAAAGGTTCCTTACATGTGTTGAACACGATGGTGAAAAAGTGGAGAAATTGTGAAGTTGGTGTATTTAAGTGTGAATCGGTACCCATAGAAATGTTAACACTTTTTTTAGAGATACACTGTATTATCGCTTTATGCGATGCCATTGCTACATTGGCCTAATTTAGGCCTACTTTTCGATTATGGAGATAACATCATACACATTTTCTCCATTATCTTGATTTTAGTTGTTCGGAATTCGGTCTGAACAAGACTACACATCTTAGGCCCATATGTTGTCATCCATATAGAAGTCGACCTGGTTGGCGAGTTGGTATACCGCTGGCCTACTATGCCCAAGGTTGCGGGTTCGATCCCGGGCCAGGTCGATGGCATTTAAGTGTGCTTAAATGCGACGGGCTCATGTCAGTAGATTTACTGGCATTTAAAAAAACTCCTGCGGGACAAAATTCCGGCACATTCGGCGACGCTGATATAACCTCTGCAGTTGCGAGCGTCGTTAAATAAAATATAACATTTAATTTCCATATAGAATTTCTTAATTGCTATTTGAATGCTTTGTGCCAATAGTTTATCACCTGTGGTCCTCGAACGCAGATTTCGCCCACTTCTCGTTGTCCCAAATTAACTCCAGTCTCCAGATGCATAATTTTCATCTGGGTATTAGGGATAGGTCGTCCTACTGCTTCGTAGTTGGTATCGTCTCTTTCCATCAATGTCATGGCACTTGTCGTCTCTGTCATACCGTACCCTGGAGTAAAATAGATCACTTTTTAATAAGATGCATGCAATTTTAGGCGCAGTTTAAGCTGTGTGTGAAAGCCAATGCCATGCGCTCAAATATCTCCTGTGATTTTTTCAGGAACTTCAAATATGCTTTGTCATTATACGTTTTACAGTTTTCATAAGAATTTAGTTACTTTTTCATGTTGATAAATTATTATTACAGGAAATACATTAACGAAATCATTTTATATGCACTGAAATACGGTGAACTTTCATTTTCTGTATAACACAAAAAAAAAAAAAGATGTAATCCTTTATCTTACGAGCTATACTACGTGTTCAGTTCAAAGTGTGTCATGGCTCGCTGTATGACGTCATGTGGCTAGCCGATGAGCCTAGAGAATTCAATCTTTCTACACTTCCGCAGAGGCGTATTACCTATGTGCCAGAAAAGTTGCCTAGCAAGTACGGCGTTCATTCTGAAGAGTATTTACCGATACGTACGGTAACTCCAGTAGTGGCAGGAATGTGAACTGTTTGGACACACGTACTTGGGTGAGTTTTTGTTCTTACTGTCGGGATATGGCGAGAGGGTTAAGACGATTACTTACGTACAGTATTTGTTGACATTAATTTTGACTGTCAACATGGACACGGAGCATTTGATTTGTGTTGTGGAATGTTGCCGTACACAACCGATGATAACAAATACCCTGCGTACGATTTGCCCTACCAAAACACAGTTCGAAAGAGGTTATGATAGCACACAGACCGTACAGACCGCCATCCGTTGCTACGACGTTCAAGTCATAGCGTACACGTTTTCAAGTTCAGATTGAACGCCTTGATTAATAAGCAACTTCTCTGACATAAAAAGGTGAAACTCGCTTCAAATCGCTGACTCACAACAGTGACGTCATGACACACTTTGAAATGAACACCCAGTAGAATATTTTTCAGTGATTTATTTAGACGTAGTTTAACGTATGTACTACAGTGGCATTATTTATATTTGGGTAAGAAGCGTACTTTAATGTATCTAAAAATAGTTGTATATTTTCATCATAGGTTTGACCAAAGCCTACCGTTTGAGTTATGAAAAATTAGTGTTCTTTTTTTTTCCTCTTGTTGAAGGAGGGATCCGAAAGCTTACACTGCAGCCTGAGGCTTATTGTGCTTACCACTTATTCTGTGAATGATAGGGTAGCCAAACGGCCGCGCTCTTGTACACTGGCGTTCAAAGATATCTTAACTACGATTTTATGATCGTGTAAGCGAACTTTCTAACCACGGAGTAAGTCAGAACCAAAGATATAATATATATATTTTTTAATTCGTCAACTTTTTGGATACAGTATCGAAATCATGGGTGATCTCCCGACTGTTCCTAATTACTTATTGCTGAGAGGTAGTTCATATTATCACAGTCTACTATATACAGTCACGAAGCTTGAGTTTTGAGGGTGCTAGAAACAATAGACTGTGACGGTTCTATTTTGCATTGGCTGTAATGAGGCGATATTAGCGATCCTAGTGGTGAGCAACTATATAATGTTTGCATATTTACTACGTATTGAGCTTCGCGACTGTACAGTATATATACTAGACTGTGATATTATGATGCTGTACTCCCGAAAGATATAATAAATTAACAAACTTTGATACAGTTTCGCTAGTTCTTAACAGATGACACCATTATTGGGGCGGTTAAAAATGTGTCGGGGAAAATTATGTAAGATTAAGCATAAATTATTTTCATAATTGAAAATATCAGCGCTTTCTGGCTAAACCCAGTGTTGTTTTACAATCAGAAAATGGAGATGAAATATTCAATTCTATGATGTGGATACACTTATGTACGATTGGCAACACTGACTTATCTTCACCATCTATTCATAGAAGTAATAATTAAAGTAAGTGGAGTAACGGTCAGCGCGTCTGGCCGCGAAACCAGGTGGACCGGGTTCGAATCCTGGTCGGGGCAATTTACCTGGTTGAGGTTTTTTCCGGGGTTTTCCCTCAACCCAATACGAGCAAATGCTGGGTAACTTTCGGTGCTGGACCCCGGACTCATTTCACCGGCATTATCACCTTCATTTAATTCAGACGCTAAATAACCTAGATGTTGATACAGCGTCGTAAAATAACCCAATAAAATAATTAAAGAAACCACACTTACACCAACACATTATCGATCACTATCGATTAATAGAATCAGGTATCTTCGAACGCCAGAGTACAAGTACAGCACGCCATACCATATTATTATTATTATTATTATTATTATTATTATTATTATTATTATTATTATTATTAATATTAATGATATGTGAATTAATGATGTTGAAATGAGTCCGATGTCCAACGCCGAAAGTTTGCCAGCAGTATTCTGCTTCAATTGATTAAGGGAATACCCTGGAATACCCCAATCAGGTAACTTGTCCCAATCAGGATTTGAATCCGGGCCCACTCGTTTCCCTGTCAGACGCGCCGACAGTTACTCCACAGCGGTGGACTAATATACGAGTTAATCGTTAATCGCCTGTGGCTCAAAAAGCGTTCTTTACTTGCCTTCTTAATAGTAGGCTATATTATTATTATTATTATTATTATTATTATTATTATTATTATTATTATTATTATTATTATTATTATTGAATAAACTAGCTCCGCTGCACCCGTTAGAAATAAATATAAAGTAATTACATAAATAAATTGGACATTTGATCCAGGGAACATTCGTGTTTGATAGAAGGATAAATCGTTTAATATGGTACTTAATTTAAATTGCATCCAAATAATTAAAATGCGATCATTTTAGTCCAGAGACACTCATTTGGTGCAATGGCAATTCCTTTAACATGTTTCTTAATTTTTATTACATGCAACCATAGTTTAATGAAGATTGACATCATTTAGATTTAATGTGTATATTTTATTTTACTTGTTAGAGGTTTCCAATGAATTATGGTAATAAATTAATTTTAACCCTTGTTTTCTACGTATTCAGTAAATGGCGCTTGGCCCACTATGGTTCTGAACCCTTCAAATAACTTAAATTATATAATATAATATTGCATATTATATTATATTATATTATATTATATTATATTATATTATATTATATTATATTATATTATATTATACTATACTATACTATATTATACTATACTATACTATACTATACTATACTATACTATACTATACTATACTATACTATACTATACTATATTATATTATATTATATTATATTATATTATATTATATTATATTACATTATATTACATTACATTACATTACATTACATTATATCAGAAGTTACTGTAATAACATTATAGCATTATGTCCATCTAGAGAAACTACACTTTCCAATGGTGAAATAATAATTAATTATACAAATCGGTTAATTTAGCTTCCGATATTACTTCATACAAACACAGAAACATTCTCTGTAGGCTATCTTTCATAGCTTTCGATTGTTGCTGTCCAAGGCCTCTTATAGACGAAGTCATTTGTTTTTTAATTCGTTACACGGCCTTAGATGGCAGTTATTTTAATTTTAAAACTCATTTATCTCATTAAATATCAGTCCTATCAAATTTTTTTAAGGAATAAAACTTATCGCAAATCATTTTTAAAGAAACCTTTGTTATGTAACATTTTTCACAAAAATCAATAATAAGCGAGATATTTCGATTTATTTAATTCAGGCCCCCTTATAACCCCCCTTTTAAATGTATTTTGAATGCCATATAGCCTGAATTCTGAGTTACAACGAACTTCATTTATATTCCAATTTTCATCTAAATCGGTTCAGCCATTATCGCGTGAAAACGTAACAAACATAGAGACAGACAGACAAAAATTTCAAAAAAGCGATTTTCGGTTTCAGGGTGGTTAATTATACTTGTTAGGACCAATTATTTTTGGAAAATCGAAAATTACCAGAAAAATTTCGGCTACAGATTTATTAGTAGTATAGATATGGGAAATGTCCGTTATTATTCGGTTGAGAAGCTTTTAGTCATCTAGTCTGCTGTCAAAAAATCTGAAAGTTAGAATTTATATAACAGTTATATTACCGGTTGTTCTGTATGGTTGTGAAACTTGGACTCTCACTTTGACAGAGGAACAGAGATTAAGGGTGTTTGAGAACAAGGTTCTTAGGAAAATACTTGGGGCTAAGAGGGATGAAGTTACAGGAGAATGGAGAAAGTTACACAACGCAGAGCTGCACGCATTGTATTCTTCACCTGACATAATTAGGAACATTAAATCCAGACGTTTGAGATGGGCAGGGCATGTAGCACGTATGGGCGAATCCAGAAATGCATATAGAGTGTTAGTTGGGAGGCCGGAGGGAAAAAGACCTTTGGAGAGGCCGAGACATAGATGGGAGGATAATATTAAAATGGATTTGAGGGAGGTGGGATATGATGTTAGAGACTGGATTAGTCTTGATCAGGATAGGGATCAATGGCGGGCTTATGTGAGGGCGGCAATGAACCTCCGGGTTCCTTAAAAGCCAGTAAGTAAGTATTATTATCATTATTATTATTATTATTATTATTATTATTATTATTATTATGAATCAGTTCTATTATTCATGGCTTATTTCATTCCGTTTATTA